>NW_028166781.1:0-18879 GCF_964263955.1 Coregonus lavaretus
TAATGTGAATTTATCAGCCATATCATCATAGGTGCTACTGAGTATGATCATATTACGTTTATGTATTGTAATTATACTTCCCTGTCCAAAAAGATTCAAGAACATTAGCACAGAAATTCAGATTAGAATATCTCATTGCATTAACACTCATCTCACATCGACTTCTTCAGTTTCCCTACTACTGTACCTAGACACAACTCTTCTTCACCAGTGTCCTCATATTCCTTCATCCTCTACAGTTCACTAGAGTGAGGTCTCACCTTTAATTAGTTGACTTTGCTGCCAAAAAATATTCTCCGCTCTCAGATAATTGAATGTAAAGTCAAACACCACTCTGTAATGCGCACTCATGAACTGTATTTGTAAAATTCATCAGCCTCCATGCTCTAAGAGAAACCGCTCCTCACAGACTGAGGGTACGTCCCAAATGGCACCCTATTCCCTATATAGTGGATTAATTTTGACCAGGGCCTTAGGGTGCCATTTGGGATGCGGACCAAGTGCTCATGAGGATGAGAAGCCATTTTGAATATACACTAATTTGCCATGCATCCCTTTCTGTTCCATCAATGCTCACCTCTGGCTCCAAAACAATGACAAACAGCACTCAGCAGCACCACAACAGCATGAATCACTATTCCATTGTGTGATGCAGTACTCAATGATTTCTTACTCGAGATGCGGACAATTTAGCAGAAAATAGCTGTGAATTGAAACCTACATTATTAAAAGTTTGCAGTATGCACACATAGATAAATGACAAAGTATCTTTGTGATACAGGTTGTCTATCATATTATGCTCCAGATTCTGTGGAGGGTCGAAGAACTGACATTGTACGTACTGTACTGTATACCACAGGAGGCTGGTGGTACCTTAACTGTGAGAACGGCTCATGGTAATGACTGGAGTGGAATTTGTGGAATGGTACCAAATTCATCTAACACATGGTTTCCAGGTGTTTGATGCCATTCCATTTGCTCCGTTCCGGCCATTATTATGAGCCGTCCTCCCCTCAGCAGCCTCCTGTGCTGTATTCACAGCTGAAGCCGCCGAGAGTGCATCGTTAAATTGTCCCACATAGTTCATCCATCGTAAAAACACAAAGGATGACAACCCAGAGATCAATAATAACCCACTGTAGGCTTTAATCAAAAGCTAAACCTATCTCTTCCCTTGCGCCCCCTAAAGACCAAACCAGAGCTACAGTGAAGCAAGCCATCATTAACCACATACACTTTGGTTGAAAACTAAACAATGCCGTGGTCACAATGAATAACCCATATGGTAATGAGGCTTGCAGAGATCCTGCTGACAAATACAATCTAATTGAGTCTCTGAGGAGTATATTGCCATTGCACTTTCTGAGTGAACCGCGCCACAAAGGGGAAAATAAGTACTGGGTAGATTCGGAATGACATCATCTCTAAAAGTTGGAAAGAGAGTAAACCCTTTTGTGAGATTCGATGGTTGGAGTAGTCTACTTTTCACGTGTCACATACGCAAGTGCATGCAGGAATGTACGCATGCCCATATGTATGCAAGTACAGTGCACACACACACACACACACACACACACACACACACACACACACACACACACACACACACACACACACACACACACACACACACACACACACTTTCTACAGCCTACAGTAGATGGAGCTGTTGTCCTGGTCTATTGAACCCAATGAAGACTTTACACAATCTAACAGCTGTGTCTGTCAACCTCCCTCAAGGTACAATAAAACCGAACTCCTTCAGCAACATGCCAGCTGGTTGTTACAGATGTAGGATCTTAATTTGAGTCAGTAATCCTGCAGCAACAGGAAATGAAAAATGTCAGCTGGTTGTTAGAAACAAGTCATTATCTTTCTTTGTAGGGTTTATCAAATCATTATGATTGATAAGGATGATCAATCAAATGTATTTATAAAGCCCTTTTTACATCAGCAGTTGTCACAAAGTGCTGTTCAGATACCTAGCCTAAAACCCCAAAGAGCAAGCAATGCAAATGTAAAAGCACATCTGAATTGTATCTGCAAACGTATCTTAATCACTTTTTTAAAGATATAAATTACTGGAATAGTTTCACTTGACAATACCACTACAGTTTATTACTGTATGATTACTATATGATTGGGTACGGTTATATAAGCGGACTAGACTCCTAGAAACTACTAGTAGCTAATAACTGTTCATTCATCTGTGTTGAATGAACAGTGTTGGGAAGTAGTGAACTACATGTAGTTCAACTAGTAATTTAATTACATTTTGCAGTAGCTTGGTGGCAGTTGAACTGAATTCTAATCTTGGTAGTGTTTTCAGTAGTAATTACTTTTTGCCTTGTAGCAGTGTAGCTAACTACTGGAACTACACACTACTTTTTTTGCAAAAAATAAAATAAAATACTGGTGAAGAATTTCTTTTCTTTTCAGTCCTGCCTAATTCTCACCTGAAACATCGTTTTTATGTTTAAAGCCCCCTAGAGTCGATTGACACACCGGTGTGTCAATCTAAGTAACATAATAAAGAAATCCCCATCAAAATATGTCAGTTTAAGCTAGAGATATCTGTTTTTTTGCATTGGATGCATCTCAATCCATTGTCTGCCGATGTTGCACTTCCGCATCTGCGGTGAAAGGTGGCAGAGCTAGAGCAGTGTGTCAGACCATGAGACATCCCGAAAATCGGTCTTCTCACGAAAACGTCTGTAGCGTCCGAACTGTTTGGGCTACAAACTAATATGTGGAACCCCACTGTGGAAAGGGGAGGTTTTGCTCCGTTTTGCTCTGAGACCCCCACAAGTGTCACAGGACTTGTCTGAAGGTAACCGGTGCCGGTTTAAAAAAGTATGAAGGTAGTTTTGTGCCTACCCAAAAAAGGGGTTAAATATGTGTAAAGAATAACAAAAAATATTTCCTGAGCTTTCTTAAATCTCCTAGATATAGGGAACACACTTCAAAACCTTGTTCCTCATGATTTATTTTTTTAACTGTCATTATATCCATTTATGAATGTGTTATTCAATGTGTTTCTCTGGACTATAGTAGTAAAGGCCCAATTCAATGTTTTATCAAATAATTTTTGGATATATTTTCTGAGACCTAAAGGGGTCCTAAAATTCTAAATCAAATAGCTAAATTATCCATAGTATGACCATCTTGAAACAATTCCATATGTCAGCTTACATACAACTGACATACAGTGAGGGAAAAAAGTATTTGATCCCTTGCTGATTTTGTACGTTTGCCCACTGACAAAGAAATTATCAGTCTATAATTTTAATGGTAGGTTTATTTGAACAGTGAGAGACAGAATAACAACAACAAAATCCAGAAAAACGGATGTCAAAAATGTTCTAAATTGATTTGCATTTTAATGAGGGAAATAAGTATTTGACCCCCTCTCAATCAGAAAGATTTCTGGCTCCCAGGTGTCTTTTATACAGGTAACGAGCTGAGATTAGGAGCACACTCTTAAAGGGAGTGTTCCTAATCTCAGCTTGTTACCTGTATAAAAGACACCTGTCTACAGAAGCAAGCAATCAATCAATCAGATTCCAAACTCTCCACCATGGCCAAGACCAAAGAGCTCTCCAAGGATGTCAGGGACTAGATTGTAGACCTACACAAGGCTGGAATGGGTTACAAGACCATCGCCAAGCAGCTTGGTGAGAAGGTGACAACAGTTGGTGCAATTATTTGCAAATGGAAGAAACACAAAATAACTGTCAATCTCCCTCGGCCTGGGGCTCCATGCAAGATCTCACCTCGTGGAGTTGCAATGATCATGAGAACGGTGAGGAATCAGCCCAGAACTACACGGGAGGATCTTGTCAATGATCACAAGGCAGCTGGGACCATAGTCACCAAGAAAACAATTGGTAACACACTACGCCGTGAAGGACTGAAATCCTGCAGCGCCCGCAAGGTCCCCCTGCTCAAGAAAGCACATATACATGCCCGTCTGAAGTTTGCCAATGAACATCTGAATGATTCAGAGGAGAACTGGGTGAAAGTGTTGTGGTCAGATGAGACCAAAATGGAACTCAACTCGCCATGTTTCGCAGAGGAGGAATGCTGCCTATGACCCCAAGAACACCATCCCCACCGTCAAACATGGAGGTGGAAACATTATGCTTTGGTGGTGTTTTTCTGCTAAGGGTACAGGACAACTTCACCGCATCAAAGGGACGATGGACGGGGCCATGTACCGTCAAATCTTGGGTGAGAACCTCCTTCCCTCAGCCAGGGCATTGAAAATGGGTCATGGATGGGTATTCCAGCATGACAATGACCCAAAACACACGGCAACAAAGGAGTGGCTCAAGAATAAGCACATTAAGGTCCTGGAGTGGCCTAGCCAGTCTCCAGACCTTAATCCCATAGACAATCTGTGGAGGGAGCTGAAGGTTTGAGTTGCCAAACGTCAGGCTCGAAACCTTAATGACTTGGAGAAGATCTGCAAAGAGGAGTGGGACAAAATCCCTCCTGAGATGTGTGCAAACCTGGTGGCCAACTACAAGAAACATCTGACCTCTGTGATTGCCAACAAGGGTTTTGCCACCAAGTACTAAGTCATGTTTTGCAGAGGGGTCAAATACTTATTTCCCTCATTAAAATGCAAATCAATTCATAACGTTTTTGACATGCGTTTTTTCTGGATTTTGTTGTTGTTATTTTGTCTCTCACTGTTCAAATAAACCTACCATTAAAATTATAGACTGATCATGTCTTTGTCAGTGGGCAAACGTACAAAATCAGCAGGGGATCAAATACCTTTTTCCCTCACTGTACATGCAATGACGTTGAATCAACACGGAAACATCATTGAGTTTGCAAAAAGTCATCAACGTAAGGGCATTGTCTTTTTCTCATGGTGATTTGTTTTGTTGATTTCACGTTGAATTCACTTTAGTTGACAACTCAACCAAATGTAAATCAAAACTAGATGTTGAACTGACTGATGTCTGTGCCCAGTAGGAGCCCATGACATTTCAGATGAAGATATGATAATTTATCACGAAGTAGTTTGGATGTAATGAACTACTTTTGCAAGGTAAATTTAGTTAAGTAAGTAGTCCCCTGTGGCTCAGTTGGTAGAGCATGGTGCTTGCAATGCCAGGGTTGTGGGTTTGTTTCCCACGGGGGGCCAGTATGAAAATGTATGCACTAACTGTAAGTCGCTCTGGACAAGAGCGTCTGCTAAATGACTAAAATGTAAATGTTATATTTTTCTGAAGGGTAGCTTTAGTGTAGCTTAACTTCTTCTAATGTGAGGTAATTGGTAGCTTGGTAAACTACATTTTCAGAGTAGCTTCCCCAACATTGTGAATGAATGATACATTTTTTTTACATTTTAGTCATTTAGCAGAAGCTCTTATCCAGAGCAACTTCCAGTTAGTGAGTGCATACATTATTATTTTATAATTTTTTAATACTGGCCCCCCGCGGGAATCGAACCCACAACCCTGGCGTTGCAAACGCCATGCTCTACCAACTGAGCTACATCCCTGCCGGCCAGTCCCTCCCCTACCCTGGACGACGCTGGGCCAATTGTGCGACTCATCTTATTTCACTAATCTATATCATCATATCATCATCATGGGTCCACCCATATGGAAAATGTATACATGCATGACTATAAGTCACTTTGGATAAAAGCGTCTGCTAAATGACATACATTATTATATTATCATCTACTGTAACTAAGACAAATCCCACTGGGCACACACTGGTTGAATCAACGTTGTTTCCACGTCATTTCAATGAAACGACGTTGAACCAACGTGGAATAGACGTTGAATTGATGTCTGTGCCCAATGGGATATTACTGAAGTATCCATATTGCTTCTTCTCAAAGAACAGCAATATCATCTTCCATTTTCCTTCAGGGACTCATATACTGTAGCCTATTTTGCTGATGTGTGATATTAGTCTTTCGAAAAGCTAGCAGATCTCCTTTGATGGTAGTTCTCCGGGCTCGATATCTTTCCTATATTGACCGAGCTGTAGAGGTGATGTTTTCCTTTCATTTATTAATGTTGAACTTTACCTGCAACGTTATATTGCGTCTCTAGGGACACCACCTTGCCTGGGCGGATTATTCTTTACGTCAACTGGGTTTCCATGGTTCCTGTATTCGAAGTGGGATTTGAAGGCTCAAGGATAATATGGGAACTACAGTTGTCAAGGCACTATAGGTGTTGTATATGACGTTTTGCTTGAGTAGGAAGGAATTCAGAATGGGGTAATTATGTTCAGCATCTTCATTGGGATGTCATGCATTCAACTGTCTCTGTCACTCAACCGTTCAACCTGTTCAATTTGATTGTCAAGAGCAACAATAACATAACATTGACTTGTATGTACATTTTAAGGGTGCTCCTTACATTCAAATGTTTCCTTTAATTATTATGTGACCATATTTTCGTTCAGAATTTGTAAAGGAAAGATTAATTAGTTGAAGATTTTTAGAAGAATAGTATATGCAGCTCTTTTTATATATATTTATATATTTCTTTTTAATTTGAAAGGATTTTCTTTTGCAATTTAGTGAAAACAAAAACACACAAAACAATAACTAAGAAACACAGCTACCAGACATTAGGTATTGCTTAAGTAAGACATGGGACAAGAATAGAGCAACAATGACAGTTACAACAACAATAAGCATTCCTAGTCAGTGTTCACAATCAGTCTCTGTCCAGACGGTCCAAAAACGGACCCCAAATCTTGACAAATCTGCTGGAGGAGTTAGTCGTGTATATGCAGCTCTTTAAGTGGAGGTTGTCGGTGCTGTATGAAAATCGTAGTTTTTGTTCTTCAAATATATTTAATTGGAGAGTGTACACACAGGGCCGGCTGAAGCCTTTTGGGGGCCCTGAGCGAGATTTGGTTGGGGGGCCTCCCACCTCGTGGCAAAACACTTTAGTGGCCCCCCTCTTGACGGCAGAGAGAAACATTTCAGTTTTAAAGTTAATTTCCTGCAATTCTACACATTTTGCCAATGGGGCGGAGAGAAAATGTTACAATTGTATAACACATTTAATGCAATTCTACTCATTTTGCCATGGGGCAGAGATACACTTGCCCTGCGTGGCCATGATTACTACAAGTTTAGATAGCTGGCTAGAAGAACTACCAATCAAAAAATGAACATGGCTAATTGTCAGCTAATTGAGAGACTGACATAACAAGAGACAAACTGCTGGTGCACAACCACATTTCAAAATTGCACCTGGTGTATTCTACTATTCTTACTCTCAATAGTAATTTGAGACCTGACTGAGTTCCTTTTTTTTATTTATAAAACAGTTTTATTTTTTAATATTACATTTTTCTGGGTCGGGGGATCCCGGCTTAAGCGACTGCTTATGTCCCTGTATATATACAGTGCCTTCGGAAAGTATTCAGACCCCTTGACTTTTTCCACATTTGCTATGTTACAGCCTTATTCTATAATGGATTAAACAAAATACATTTCTCAGCAATCTACACACAATACCCCACAATGACAAAGCGGGACAAAAAACAGAAATACCTTATTTACATAGGTATTCAGACCCTTTGCTATGAGACTCGAAATTGAGCTCAAGTGCATTCTGTTTCCATTGATCATCCTTGAGATGTTTCTACAACTTGATTGGAGTCCACCTGTGGTAAATTAAATTGATTGGACATGATATGGAAAGGCACACATGTCTATATAAGGTCCTTGTGCATGTCAGAGCAAAAACCAAGACAGGATTGTGTCGAGGCACAGATCTGGGGAAGGGTACCAAAAAATGTCTGCAACATTGAAGGTCCCCAAGAACACGGTGGCCTCCATCATTCTTAAATGAAAGAAGTTTGGAACCACCAAGACTCTTCCTAGAGCTGGCCTTCCGGCCAAACTGAGCAATCGGGGGAGAAGGGCCTTGGCCAGGGAGGTGACCAAGAACCCGATGGTCACCTTAACAGAGCTCTAGAGTTCCTCTGTGGAGATGGGAGAACCTTCCAGAAGGACAACCATCTCTGCAGCACTCCACCAATCAGGCCTTTATGGTAATGGCCAGACAGAAGCCACTCCTCAGTAAAAGGCACATGACAGCCCGCTTGGAGTTTGCCAAAAGGCACCTAAAGACACTCAGATCATAAGAAAAAAAATGATCTGGTCTGATGAAACCAAGATTGAACTCTTTGGCCTGAATGCCAAGCGTCACGTCTGGAGGAAACCTGGCACCATCCCTATGGTGAAGCATGGTGGTGGTAGCATCATGCTGTGGGGATGTTTTTCAGCAGCAGGGATTGGGAGACTAGTCAGGATCGAGGGAAAGATGAACTGAGAAAGTACAGAGAGATCCTTGATGAAAACCTGCTCCAGAGCACTCAGGACCTCAGACTGGGGCAAAGGTTCCCCTTCCAACAGGGCAACGACCCTAACCACACAGCCAAGACAACACAGGAGTGGCTTCGGGAGAAGTCTCCGAATGTCCTTGAATGGCCCAGCCAGAGCTCGGACTTGAACCCGATCGATCAACTCTGGGGAGACCTGAAAATAGCTGTGCAGCAACGCTCCCCATCCAACCTGAAAGTGCTTGAGAGCATCTGCAGAGAAGAATGGGAGAAACTCCCCAAATACAGGTGTGCCAAGCTTGTAGCGTCATCCCCAAGAAGACTTGATGCTGTAATCGCTGCCAAAGGTGTTTCAACAAAGTGAAGGGTCTGAAAACGTATGTAAATGTGATATTTCTGCTTTTTTATTTTCTAAAAATCAGTTTTTGCTTTGTCATTAGTGGGTATTGTGTGTAGATTGATAAGGGGAAAAAAACGATTTAATCAATTTTACAATAAGCCTGTAACATAACAAAATGTGGAAAAAGTCAAGGGGTCTGAATACTTTCTGAACGCACTGTACACAGGATAGCCTCCATAGGCCTTGGTTTCTCACTAACATTTGCAAACATATCAATAGAAAACAAAAGCTACTTAAACCAAGGCAACCATGTATTACATTATGAGCAGGTAGAACGATTAATCAATGGAACATTTTAATTTTTCTACCTGACTAAACATTCCACTCATTAATTTCTTCCATGCAGTGACCTTAGGAAAATGACTGAACATTTCTCTCTTCAGGAGCGTATGAGACACAAATGTTTTTAATATTGCTATCATAAGCGAAAGGCTTTATGATTTGTTCTTGTCCAATGTGTGATGCAAGGAGGCATTCATCATTGCTAGACCGAGAACAAGGCATGTTTCATAAGCAATGACTTCCCCATGGTTCTGCAGCCATGACATATTAATAAAAGCGAGGACAAACATGGGAATTTAAAAGCTTGTGTTTAGTTCTCCAGTAAATGGCGGATAAAAGAATGGTGTAATGCAATTACAAATTCAATACTCAAACTGAATTGGTTGAGTAATTGGTTTGCTACTCATTATTGACAGGTAGGCATATAGCAGAATGCTAATTCATGCTTATAGAATGCTACAGCATGTAGTGCCGCTTCCAAAGGAAGAACTATAGGATTTTTTTTTTGCCTAGTGAGATTTTGGTAATAAATACGACTGTGACTCTTCAAGTGCATTGAAATGAATCAGTACAATATAAACCCAGGAGTAATTTGACATTTTATTTGAAAACGAATGCGAGACAATTGAGTGCCGTAATGTAATTAGCTGATCCTGTGAGAAAGGTTGACTTCTGTTCTGCAAAGGGAATAAATCTCTTATGCTGTATGTCGTTACAGTTTTTTTTGATTGCTTAAGCACGATTTTCAAAACAGGGCCCGTGTTTTCAAAACACTACACACAATTAGCACAACCACACACCCAATTAGCAAAACACTACAGATCCTTTGCAAAATTAAACACTCTTGTAAAAACTATACACTTCTTTTTAAAAACCACACTTTGTTACCATATGAAACACACACGTTTCACATTACTATACTCTGTTTGCACGAGTTACACTCTGCTGTGATAAACCTAAAACACTTTTAGCACTTCTACTTCCCTATGATTAGAGTAGGCTACTCTCAACAAAGTACAAATATAATGTAAATTCACCAAACACTACACAAGACCAATGTTGCAGACTGAAGAAACTCATTTATTTCTCAACACGCCCAAAATGTTGACATGGAGATTCATAATACTGTAACCAAACGTCACTTTACGTATTGTAAGTTCAAAAAAATAAAAAAATAATAACTAGACATTGTCTCTTCGCCTAGCTGGATCTGGCCAGAGAATTTCATCAACATCGCAGGCAATGTTGTCATTAGCAAGACACCTTGGAAAGAAACGTCTTGAATGACGAATCCATCCTTGCATTGCTGCTACCTCCATCTGGTCACAGGCCTCCTCCATGGCTTGGATGAGGGGTACCTCAGCCTGGAGACGGAGATCATATACCTTCCACCGCCATGCCGAGAAAAACTCTTCTATAGGGTTGAGGAATGGAGAGTATGGTGGAAGATATAGGACGGTGAAATGTGGATGTTGCTGAAACCAGTTCTGAACCAGAGCAGAGCGGTGGAAAGACACATTGTCCCAGACAACAATGTATTGCATATGATCGATTTGATTTGCTGCTGTTATGTTGTGCAATTGGTCCAAGAATGTAAGTATGAGTGCTGTGTTGTAAGGGCCCATATGGGCATGGCGGTGGAGGACCCCATTCTGTGTAATGGCTGCACAGAGTGTTATATTACCCCCACGTTGCCCTGGGACATTGACTATAGCCCTGTGGCCAATGATGTTTCTTCCCCTCCTTCGTGTTCTCGTCAGGTTGAACCCAGCCTCATCTACGTAAATGAACTCATGCTGGATCTCCTCTCCATCCATTCGTAAAACTCTCTGAAAAACAGTGTCAGGCAAAATTGTGTAGTTCAGTGTAGATCTAGTATACATATTACAGTACAGTAAAAGATAATGAGACAGTATGCAAGATCACACTGCTAAAGTGAATACATACCTCTGCATAATCATGCCGCAGTCGTTTCACCCTTTCGGAATTGCGCTCGAAAGGCACTCGATAAATTTGCTTCATTTGAATATGTTTTTTTTTTAGGATGCGTGCCAGTGTTGATGTTGAGACCTGATGGATATCGTTGAAAATGGCGTGGTTATTGACAATGTTAGCTTGGAGCTGCTTGAGTGTTATAGCATTGTTGGCCAAAATCATGTTTACTATCTCCCTCTCTTGCTGTTCTGTGAACATAGGAGGCCTTCCCCCTTGTCGTCCCTGACCCTCAATCCTATGTAGAAAAAAAAACTGTATACAATAGTACAGTAATTTCACAGGAAAAGGTAACAGAAGTGCTGATAGTGCATAGAATATAGTACTGTAAGCAGTTACTGAAACCGTGCAGATGTTTTTGATATGATGATATTTTTACAATACCTATTTTCCAGTCGAAATGTTCTCATCACACTTGCCACTGTATATCGGCTTAGATTTGGCTGTACTCGCAGTCCAGCCTCCCTCAGCGTCAGGCCGTGGTTGACAATGTGGTCAACCAGTGTTGCGCGGATCTCATTTGTCAGATTCGGTCCTCTTTGAGCACCTTCTTGTCTTCCTCTTCCTCTTCCTCTTCCTCCTCCTCCTCCTCGTTCTCCTCCTCGTCCTCCTCGTTCTCCTCGTTCTCCTCGTCCTCCTCCTCGTTCTCCTCGTCCTCCTCGTCCTCCTCGTTCTCCTCGTTCTCCTCGTCCTCCTCCTCGTTCTCCTCGTCGTCCTCCTCCTCCTCCTCCTCGTCTTACTCTTTCTCTGACTCTTTCCATTGTGCTTGAAAACCGATGAACTCACCTGCTGCTTTTTATAGTGCTTATACACCTGATTGGTGTGTCTACAATTAAGCAAACGAGTGTTTGCACACCTGATGACTGTGTTGAACCAATTGGTTGGACGGTGTGGTAATTTGACAGTCAGTGCTTTGGTATTGCAAGGACGTGACTTCATGATAGATTTTTGTGTGTAATGTATGTTAAGTATGTTTAGTGTTTTGCAAATCACTGTGTGTAGAGTTTTGCAACAAGTGTAAGGTTGACAATGTGCTTATAGTTGTGCAAATATGGGCTGATGTTTTGCTTCTTGAGTGTAAGGTTTTGCTAATAGTGTACTACTTTTAATTTTAGTGTGTAAGCAATCCAAAAAAACTGTAATAGTAGTCGGATTGCATATCATGAAAATAGCATTTCATATGAAATAAATGAAGTATCTAGTTGGCTATTTGGAATAATGCTCTGCTATTTAATTTGGAAAACAGACCTATGATTATTGTGGAATCTGCACTCCTTCAAATAATGTATCTTCTGCAGTGGAAAACTGTTCATAGGGAGTTTAAGTTTTCATTTTGAGGGAGGAAGAGGAGGAAGAGAGGAAGAGAGGAAGAGGAGGAGGATGGGGAGGAAGAGGAGGAAGATGAGGAAGAGGAGGAAGAGAGGAAGATGAGGAAGAGGAGGAAGAGAGGAAGAGAGAAAGAGAGGAAAAGGAGGAAGAGGAGGAAGAGGAGGAAAAGGAAGGGAGGAGGAAGACTGTCATAATGATTTCATTGCGTAGTTGATGATACATTGGGAAGATCTCAATTGCATACTCCTCGTCTCCTTCTCAAAACCCATTGGATGAGAAAGCCAGAGGTTCCTCCCCTCTACCCTTCTTATCCAATGGGTTTTGAGAAGGAGACGATGGAGAGGACGCGAGATCATCCCATTGGCTAACAAGCGCCGCGGCTAATTCAACTGACCTTTCCTCCACTTTATTTAAGTTTAAGTGGCTATAGAATTACAAATGCTAATTACTCCACCTGATATATTAATTTGATTATGGTATAACTGCATATCATGAGGCCTGGCAGGCTAGTCAGAGGCTAAATAAGATCGATTTGATAAAGGTTGGGAGTGGCGACGCTAAAGCTCTTTGTCAAACAGAAAAGGCATAGGCTATGTGTGTTTTACCCTTGGCTGGATATTGCTGCCAGAGAGCAATTCATTTAAATGTTGCAGCAATGTCTTTGCATCACATTAATTAACCAGATGCTTTCACAGTCCGAATGGTTCTTTATTAGAGATTATATGGCGTTACCAATGATCACCTTTAAAACGACGATGTAAGTTAAGTTTTGTCTGAAACAGTATGTTGTCCCAGGGACACATCATACCCATGTTGTTGTCTTTTCTGCTATTGTTGGAGAAAAGTTTCACATTTCGTCACGCTGACTGATTCTAATGAGGTGTAAGGTATTTTGGCACAGATGTGTGCTCTGTTGGAACCATGACAATGTCGCCCCATACCTTGAAGAATAGAGACACATACTGTATGCTCAGTGAGTGAACACATGATAACTCACAAGGAACATTTGTTGGACCACTGACTGTGAAAAGAACACAGATTGAAGCTTCTTTCCTCTACGGCAGTCAGTGAGCTGTTCAGTTTTCACTTTCAAGTTGTCACTCTGCTCGCAAATACAGCACATCCATCATTCTTCAACCTACAGACACGGAAAACAAGTTCTGTCATGCAGGAGATTCTCAGATTGCCATGGAGATTTCAACATACTTTGATGCAAAGCCAAAACACCACAACACCTCTCATTCTCATGAAGATTGCTACAACAATATTAGCACCACAACACTTCATGAGAATAGTAAAAATAGATCCCAACATGATGATTCCTACACAAACTAGTGGACGGCATATACAGTAGATGGATAGATAGATGTATTTGATCACTTAAAACACAATACAACCACACATGTGGATAATGCATTTAAAATCATTGAGGATGACACAAAAAAGTTTGAAAACGTATATTCCATTGTGGTCCTCTTAAATAAATGGCTCAAAACATTTACAAACATAACATGGTAGGCCTAGTCTACACAGTACACATAACCTACTAGGTATACTTAGGTTACAGATATAATAATAATGAATACAATATTTTACTTGTATAGTGCTTTTCAAAGAATCTCAAAGCGCATAAAAAGTTCAACAACAAACAAAAAATGGAAAAGATTGAGATTGAAAGTCTCAGTTGGCTTCAGATGAAGTTGAGGCAGTTTGGGCTGGAAAGGCAGTGTCTGTTCAGTGGAGGTTCAGTGGAGAGGGCATCGATAGGACAGCCAAGGAGAAACAAAGACAGTCTGAACAGTCCCTGGACTTCCTCTGCTACCTCTGGACACAGCATGCAGTCCTTTGTGTAATACTTCCAAACAGATGAAACAAAAAGCTACATGATTTGAATCCAAACAGCCAGCTAGCTAGCCAGCAATCAAGCCAAAAGATTGAGTTTTCATCACGATCCTGCAACTCTGAGTCATGACTACAGGATATAGTGATCAAACCCTACAAAAAACACTTACACATTTTAAAAATACACTGAGTGTACAAAACATTTGCCCTCAGAACAGCCTCAATTCGTCGGGGCATGGACTCTACAAGGTGTCAAAAGCGTTCCACAGGGATGCTGGCCTATGTTAACTCCAATGATTCTCACAGTTGTGTCAAGTTGGCTGGATGTCCTTTGAGTGGTGAACCATTCTTCATACACACGGGAAACTGTTGAGCGTGAAAAACCCAACAGCGTTGCAGTTCTTGACACACTCAAACCGGTGCACCTGGCACCTACTACCATACCCAGTTAAAAGGCACTTAAATGTTTTGTCTTGCCCATTAACCCTCTGAACGGCACACATACACAATCTATGTCTCTATCCTGTCTCCTCCCCTTCATCTACACTGATTGAAGAGGATTTAACAAGTGACATCAATAAGGGATCATAGCTTTCAACTGGATTCACCTTGTCAGTCTATGTCTGGATTTAACAAGTGACATCAATAAGGGATCATAGCTTTCACCTGGATTCACCTTGTCAGTCTATGTCATGGAAAGAGCAGGTGTTCCTAATGTTTTGTACACTCAGTGTATGTACAATATTTACAAAGCTCTCTGCCTAGGATACCTCACAGCGCCAAGGCAACCATGGAATAATATCTGCCGATGACTGATTTATCCCACAACAACAACCAGCCACTACATGTGCGTTTGTAGTGATTGCGTCTCTCTCTGGGGGCCCATATAGAGGAAGTGTAAATTGGGTTATTCAAAGGCTGGATGAGAATGATCTGTCCCAAGGCCTCTGTGGCCTCAGAGCAGCAGACTGTGTGTAAACGTCTGAGTCACTTACTCTCTCTGGAGGCCTTAATGGAGCAACTTACACACTGAGATGGATGAGAAGGCCTTCAGCCAGCCCTTCTCTATAGTCGATATACTATCACCAGACCAGACTAGAGGAGTTACTCACTCTGCCTGGCTCATCTACATGGTATACACACAGGATGTATGTACACACACACACACACACACACACACACACACACACACACACACACACACACACACACACACACACACACACACACACACACACACACACACACACACACACACACACACACACACACACACACACACACACACACACACACACACACACACACACACACACACACACACACACATACACACACACACACACACACACACACACCTTGTGGGGACATACAATTCAGTCCCATTCAAAATCCTATTTTCCCTAACACCTAACCCCAAACCTAACCCTAACCCTAACATGTGCCCTTACCCTAACCCTAACCCTAACCCTAACCCTAACCTTAACCCTAACTCTAACCTTAACCCAAAAACCTAACCTTAACCCTAACCCTAAACCTAAACCTAACCCTAGCTCCTAACCCTTACCCTAAAACTAACACTATCTCCTAACCCTAACCCTAAACCTAATTCTAACCCTAACACTAATTCTAACCTTAACCCTAAACCCCCTAGAAATAGCATTTGACCTTGTGGGGACCAACAAAATGTCCACAGTTAGTCAAGTTTTTCTTGGTTTACTATTCTTGTGGGGACTTCTGGTCCCCACAAGTATAGTTAAACACGTCCACACACACACACACACACACACGCACGCACGCACGCACGCACGCACGCACGCACGCACACACACATACACACACACACACACACACACACACACACACACACACACACACACACACACACACACACACACACACGTAGACTAATGTACATACCAACCTAACTAATGTAATCTCACATTCTCAATGAGCTGGAGGAGAGGTCTAAGAGGAGGGAATACACAGAGATTCAGCTGTAGGGTAGAGCAGCAGCTGTGCCCATCTGGTGTCCCACCATGAGGACTATCGTCCCAGAGAGCCTCAACTCTGCCAGCGCTAACACTGATCCCACAACACACACACCTATAGGCCCAAACCTGCCAAAGTTACAATTCACACTCAAAGCCTCACCCTGAGGAATCAGCACAGATACACAGATGAAAACCAAGGCCTCAAAGTAGTGTGTGAACAAAAGCTCCCATCTAAATCAATCAACACTGGAAATGAAGATGATCCATTCACCGTTAGGGATAATAGATATAGTATCTATATAATATCCATATAACACCATATCAGTCTATGGATTCAGATGAAACTACAGCCTGACAGAAGAATTGTTCACCAAGCCACTATAGCATTGCTATCTGCAGGTTTATACCACAGAACACTAACAGTGTTCCAGAACACACACTGAGAGCCGCCGGCATATCCTGGGTCCTGTGAATAAACACTCTGGCTCCAGGCACATCAAGTGATATGTGTGTGTGTGTGTGTGTGTGTGCTGTACCTGTGAGATTGTGTTTGCCTTGCCATGCAAGGAACTCATTGCTAAGCCATGGGGAGGTTTTAGGCATCTTGATTGTTGTCGATGGGGGGGACGAATACAGAGATGCATGGGAGAGAGCTGTGAAATGATTCTTGAAAGACTGCTATCGACTTTGGATGAATTGAGTACTTAGCTGAGAGAGAGAGGGTAACAGAATGGAATATGGAGGTCACATAAAGTATACCTTGATGTACTGTTTATTACATCAGCCAGGGCAATTTGCTGTAATATTATATATATATATATATATATATATATATATATATATTAGTTGTGTGTACACTCCCTGATCTAAAATGTTTTTAAAACATTCTATAGTTTCTACATTGGGTGTACTCTTGTCTAAAATTGGACCATTCTATGGTATCTGTCCAGGCTGTACTCACGAGTCCATTTTTGGGTTCTGAATCCGGACCCCCCTCTGTTAAAGCTTGAGCCCTGGACTGAGACGTGAAACCTCATAAAGACACTGTGTGGATAGTGGCGGCAGGTAGCCTAGCAGTTAGAGTGTTGGACCAGTAACTGAAACGTAACTAGTTCAAATTCCTAGGTGAAAAATCTGTGCAAGGCACTTAGTCCTAATAGCTCCAGGGTTACTGTTAATCATGGATGATCCCTGCTGTGACCCCACTCTCCAATGGTGTCTCAGGGGGAGTTGGGATATGCAAAATCCACATTTCTAATTCACATGTTTATAATACATACTTGTGCATGTGTGAAACAGGACAAATATAAGCTCCCACCAAATTATTATTATAGTGGCTGAATCATTGGCTTACACTCTGCAATGTGCATTACTGCAATGAGCTTGACTAAATGCCTACCATGAATCAAGCCCCAGGGGCTCCGATACTGAAGGAAGTGCATTACATATCACTTAAGCTGCCAATCACACTTGACTGACAGTTTCTCTTTCACCTAATTAAAACGTTCACCTCACCTCAGACTCCAGGGCAGGATAAGAGTATCCACACAATTTACCATAGATGTTCCAGCAGTAAACCCTACTGGCAAATTTGGTAGAAATTACGTAACTGCAACCAGATAAAAACCAGATCTGGACATTTCAACCAGCTTTGCCCACTGGGAATAAATCCCAAAACAGCAATATAATATTTCTCAATAGGTAATGTTTCAGGGGGTTTGTGAAATGTATACAAGACTAATAAATCTGAATTCAGTGGGAGAGATCATGGGTTACATTTACATTTACATTTTAGTAATTTAGCAGACACTCTTATCCAGAGCGACTTACAGTTAGTGAGTGCATACAACGGGATGAAACAGCTGGTGGATATTTCCAGATTGCAGGAAAAAGCAGTTTTTGTACTTTGTGCCCCCTCAGATTTTTTGGGGTGCACTCTCCTAACTGTAGGTTATTTTAATTGTGCATTTACAAGGAAATCAAGGTAATGAACGATATGACCAGACTCATTCAGATACAATACAATGCTAAGATAGCAAAACAAATTCTAATAATAAAAAAGAAATTACAGACAAATCCAAAGCACAAAGTCTGTCTCTTTAACTTGAACTTACATATACATTTACATTTTAGTCATTTAGCAGACGCTCTTATCCAGAGCGACTTACAGTTAGTGAGTGCATACAGGGGGATGAAACAGCTGGTGGATATGTCCTGGTGAAAATAGAGACCAGTTAAGCTCTTAAGGATCAGACCCTTTTTTTCAATTTTTGCCTCAAATGACATACCCAAATCTAACTGCCTGTAGCTCAGGACCTGAAGCAAGGATATGCATATTCTTGATACCATTTGAAAGGAAACACTTTGAAGTTTGTAGAAATGTGAAATTAATTTAGGAGAATATAACACATTAGATCTGGTAAAAGATAATAAAAAAAAAAAACATGCATTTTCTATTTATTTATTTGTTCCATCATCTTTGAAATGCAAGACAAAGGCCACAATATAATATTGCAGTTTAGGCGCAATTTAGATTTTGTCCACTAGATGGCAGCAGTGTGTGTGCAAATCTTCAGATTGATCCAGTGGAGCATTGCAATACTGGACTATTTTGTATCAAGTCTGCCCAAAAGTGCTGAATTGGTCAATTGATACATTTTCAAGTACATAACTATGGAGAACATACAAAAATGATATGGT
>NW_028166780.1:0-212726 GCF_964263955.1 Coregonus lavaretus
AATACATTTAGTCCTCTGAAGCGTAGAGCCTGTGGTCTGAAGTCATGTATAGCATGTTACTGTACAGCCACTGCGTACCAATTTAGGCGTTTATCAGTGCCATTTTCAACCTGTATACTTTAAAGGGCTACATACAAATTGTGCAACAATATTGCATTTTTAAAAGCCTGTTATATTAAATGAAGTGCCCTTTAATATAGACCACATGTAAAATTCAATAAATCAGATTTTTTTATATGAATAAAGACTTGCAAAAGTGCTAAAATTCTGCATTTTGGCATGTCCCTCTGTGCACCCTCTGTGACTTCTAGGACTATTTTAACCCACTTAACCCCAGAATTCCCCCAAGTTTTCAGGATCATTGTAAAGCCCTAGTTATTCTGTTGCTTTGACAAAGTCATTTCGGGAGATTGTGATTTATTTAATGTGATTAGTGATTCATTTTAAAGGGGCAATCAGCAGATGCAACATCCATTGATTCTTGAAGAATATAACCTATAAATGAAGAGTGAAAACAGTGGAGTGAGGCAGAGCGAGAAAGAAAGAGTGAAAACAGTGGAGTGAGACAGAGTGAGAGAGAGAGAGAATTGTGAGGAGAGAGAGTGAAAACAATGGAGTGCGACAGAGTGAGAGAGAGAGAGAATTGTGAGGAGAGAGAGAGAGTGAAAACAGTGGAGTGAGAGAGAGAGAAAGAGAGAGAGAGAGAGAGAGAGAGAGAAAGAAAGAGAGAGAGGGAGTTGTCAGGAGAGAGAAAGAGTGAAAACAGTGGAGTGAGACAGCGAGAGAGAGTTGTGAGGAGAGAGAGAGTGAAACAGTGGAGTGAGAGAGAGAGAGAGAGAGTTGTGAGGAGAGAGAAATAGTGAAAACAGTCGAGTGAGGCAGAGAGAGTTGTGAGGATAGAGAAAGAGAGAGTGAAAACAGTGGAGTGAGACAGAACGAGAGAGAAAGTGAATTGTGAGAAGAGAGAGAGTGAAAACAGTGGAGTGAGTCAGAGCGAAAGAGAGAGAGAGCTGTGAAGAGAGAGAAAGAGTGAAAACAGTGGAGTAAGAGAGAGAGAGAGAGAGAGAGAGAAAGAGAGAGAGAACTGTCCACAATGTTAATAGAGACAAAGATTTGTGTTCCTAGGTTAGGGCCCTTAATATGGAATACATTAAATAGAGTGGTTAGAATATATAAAGGGTAACAGTTTCTATGAAGTACATCCAGTCGTCTGAAAAAGTTTGGGCACCCCTCTGAGGCTGCATAATAATTTACTCTGTCGTCACAGAAAATGATCACAGTGGCATGCCATTCATTTTCTAATAAAAGCTGAGTAATGGGCTATTGTCCAGACAAAGATTTTTAGTGTAGCAATATTAAGTTGTATGAAATTAAATCAGATGTGAAAAATAGGCTATGCCTCAGCCCAATAGGGAATGTCCTCTTGGTGTAACGGTCAAGCTGTTGCTTTCTCCCGCGGTAGACCTGGTTCATATCCCGTCGGTTACATTAAGCAGTCTATTCTCTGAAAATAGTCCAGACAGCATGTACCCAACAGTGAGGTCAGTGGGATTGGAGAGAGTCCCCTCTCCCTCTCTCTGTCTCCTCCCGAGTATCATTTCTTACTCGGCAGGATCCGTCCACGTTATCGGAGGGCTCCTGGCAAGCGGGGAGTCGCCGACCCGCGTTCAATGTGCCGGTCCGCTTAGCGAGTGCGTCCCGCACGCCCCCATGTCTTCTTTTTTTTCATTTTCATATTTTTGAAAAAATAATTTTTCGTTTTTTTTTTTCTGCTTCAAAGTAGATTAAGTCAGCTTCTCCAACATTACGGTTTTTTCTCTGCTTCAAAGTAGATTAAGTGAAGCTTCACCTCCATTCAGGCAGTTATCACACCCCCCCACCCGGATTCGACCCCACTGGTCATTTAAAGACGTGTTTGGCTACGGGCACGTGGTAAGTTATGCGTTCACCTGGTAGTCGTCTTTTTTTTCATTTTCATATTTATGAAAAAAAATATTTTTTATTTTTTTGGTAGTCATTTAGCAGACACTCTTATCCAGAGCGACTTACAGTTAGTGATGCATATTTTCTTCATATTTTTTATTTATTTTTATATATATATTTTTTTCTAGCTTTATAAAAAAACAAACGGATAAAAATCTGGTTTTCCTATTTGAAAAAAGTTGAAAGGCAACGTGGATCTACTGTGGTGTAGTTCTTCCCAGCATTGCAACCAAATCAGATTTGTATTACAAGTGAATAGGTGTGTCTGTGTGAGTGTGTGTGTGAGTGAACCTGTCCTACATCACCTGGTATACTCGGCAGCTGGGTAAACACCTCCCGAGTATCATTTCTTACTCGGCAGGATCCGTCCACGTTTTCGGAGGGCTCCTGGCAAGCGGGGAGTCGCCGACCCGCGTTCAATGTGCCGGTCCGCTTAGCGAGTGCGTCCCGCACGCCCCCATGTCTTCTTTTTTTTCATTTTCATATTTTTGAAAAAATAATTTTTCATATTTTTTTTTCTGCTTCAAAGTAGATTAAGTCAGCTTCTCCAACATTACGGTTTTTTCTCTGCTTCAAAGTAGATTAAGTGAAGCTTCACCTCCATTCAGAGCCTGCTGATCTTCACATATGTTGCTCTTTATATGCCCCCCAACCATAATCTGGAAATATATTAATTTCAGACTTCTGGACATAAAACTTACATATTGTGTAAACCACACACAGACATGTGAAATCCCTTAGCTAGATGAGCCTCAAACATCAGAGCAATGGCCTAGGCGACAACACCTTGGGTGGGCAATTGTCTTCCAAATGAATGTTCATATATAACACGCCATTCTCCAAATCAATATTTCTATATAACATGCCATTCTCCTTGCATTATGCTGTTGGGTCAGGGAGGAGGGAGGTTGCAATGCTGGGAAAAACACCTCCACAGCAGATCAACACAGCATTGCAACATTTTTCGAATGAAAGTAACAGCGCCCTTGGGCACCCCTGTAGTTTATTTTTAGTCATTTAGCAGACACTCTTATCCAGAGTGACTTAATATATTTTTTGTGTAATTATTTTTTTCATACCTGCCCCCCAGTGGGAATCAAACCCTAAACCCTGGCATTGCAAATACCATGCTCTACAAACTGAGCCTCCTCATCCCTGCCACAATTCAGACTACTGGACATAATTATAATTCCTATCTAAACCTAACGGCTTGTGAAACCCCCACACAGAGGTGTGAAATTCCTCAACTTGAGGAGCTTCAAACATCAGAACAATGGCCTGACAACACCTGAGACATTTTTTAGGAAGATGGCATCATCTGGTTCTATTGCCAACATGATTAGCTAAGTTATAAAAAAGTATATTACAGAGTTAGGCTTTCACAATAACATTCCTGGAAACAGATTGTAATTTTGATGCGCATAGGAATCATGAGTGCATTCAGGTGCGTATGCCACGGCTAAGTTTATTCACAGTAGACAAACAGGCTCATTCTGTTCAGAATAACCCAGGGTATGACGTCATGTCATCTTGTAACTATACATCAAATATAGTGATCATAAATGTTGACACTGTATTTGACATGAGTTTTATAATAAGAAAATTTGAAGTGCACATTTGGACTCATGGGTGTTTTGCTTGCTTGTATGACATCAAAGCAGTATTTATTATAGTCCTCAACGTCTCATCTTTCAAAATACATTTAGTCCTCTGAAGCGTAGAGCCTGTGGTCTGAAGTCATGTATAGCATGTTACTGTACAGCCACTGCGTACCAATTTAGGCGTTTATCAGTGCCATTTTCAACCTGTATACTTTAAAGGGCTACATACAAATTGTGCAACAATATTGCATTTTTAAAAGCCTGTTATATTAAATGAAGTGCCCTTTAATATAGACCACATGTAAAATTCAATAAATCAGATTTTTTTATATGAATAAAGACTTGCAAAAGTGCTAAAATTCTGCATTTTGGCATGTCCCTCTGTGCACCCTCTGTGACTTCTAGGACTATTTTAACCCACTTAACCCCAGAATTCCCCCAAGTTTTCAGGATCATTGTAAAGCCCTAGTTATTCTGTTGCTTTGACAAAGTCATTTCGGGAGATTGTGATTTATTTAATGTGATTAGTGATTCATTTTAAAGGGGCAATCAGCAGATGCAACATCCATTGATTCTTGAAGAATATAACCTATAAATGAAGAGTGAAAACAGTGGAGTGAGGCAGAGCGAGAAAGAAAGAGTGAAAACAGTGGAGTGAGACAGAGTGAGAGAGAGAGAGAATTGTGAGGAGAGAGAGTGAAAACAATGGAGTGCGACAGAGTGAGAGAGAGAGAGAATTGTGAGGAGAGAGAGAGAGTGAAAACAGTGGAGTGAGAGAGAGAGAAAGAGAGAGAGAGAGAGAGAGAGAGAGAAAGAAAGAGAGAGAGGGAGTTGTCAGGAGAGAGAAAGAGTGAAAACAGTGGAGTGAGACAGCGAGAGAGAGTTGTGAGGAGAGAGAGAGTGAAACAGTGGAGTGAGAGAGAGAGAGAGAGAGAGAGTTGTGAGGAGAGAGAAATAGTGAAAACAGTCGAGTGAGGCAGAGAGAGTTGTGAGGATAGAGAAAGAGAGAGTGAAAACAGTGGAGTGAGACAGAACGAGAGAGAAAGTGAATTGTGAGAAGAGAGAGAGTGAAAACAGTGGAGTGAGTCAGAGCGAAAGAGAGAGAGAGCTGTGAAGAGAGAGAAAGAGTGAAAACAGTGGAGTAAGAGAGAGAGAGAGAGAGAGAGAGAGAGAGAGAGAGAGAAAGAGAGAGAGAACTGTCCACAATGTTAATAGAGACAAAGATTTGTGTTCCTAGGTTAGGGCCCTTAATATGGAATACATTAAATAGAGTGGTTAGAATATATAAAGGGTAACAGTTTCTATGAAGTACATCCAGTCGTCTGAAAAAGTTTGGGCACCCCTCTGAGGCTGCATAATAATTTACTCTGTCGTCACAGAAAATGATCACAGTGGCATGCCATTCATTTTCTAATAAAAGCTGAGTAATGGGCTATTGTCCAGACAAAGATTTTTAGTGTAGCAATATTAAGTTGTATGAAATTAAATCAGATGTGAAAAATAGGCTATGCCTCAGCCCAATAGGGAATGTCCTCTTGGTGTAACGGTCAAGCTGTTGCTTTCTCCCGCGGTAGACCTGGTTCATATCCCGTCGGTTACATTAAGCAGTCTATTCTCTGAAAATAGTCCAGACAGCATGTACCCAACAGTGAGGTCAGTGGGATTGGAGAGAGTCCCCTCTCCCTCTCTCTGTCTCCTCCCGAGTATCATTTCTTACTCGGCAGGATCCGTCCACGTTATCGGAGGGCTCCTGGCAAGCGGGGAGTCGCCGACCCGCGTTCAATGTGCCGGTCCGCTTAGCGAGTGCGTCCCGCACGCCCCCATGTCTTCTTTTTTTTCATTTTCATATTTTTGAAAAAATAATTTTTCGTTTTTTTTTTTCTGCTTCAAAGTAGATTAAGTCAGCTTCTCCAACATTACGGTTTTTTCTCTGCTTCAAAGTAGATTAAGTGAAGCTTCACCTCCATTCAGGCAGTTATCACACCCCCCCACCCGGATTCGACCCCACTGGTCATTTAAAGACGTGTTTGGCTACGGGCACGTGGTAAGTTATGCGTTCACCTGGTAGTCGTCTTTTTTTTCATTTTCATATTTATGAAAAAAAATATTTTTTATTTTTTTGGTAGTCATTTAGCAGACACTCTTATCCAGAGCGACTTACAGTTAGTGATGCATATTTTCTTCATATTTTTTATTTATTTTTATATATATATTTTTTTCTAGCTTTATAAAAAAACAAACGGATAAAAATCTGGTTTTCCTATTTGAAAAAAGTTGAAAGGCAACGTGGATCTACTGTGGTGTAGTTCTTCCCAGCATTGCAACCAAATCAGATTTGTATTACAAGTGAATAGGTGTGTCTGTGTGAGTGTGTGTGTGAGTGAACCTGTCCTACATCACCTGGTATACTCGGCAGCTGGGTAAACACCTCCCGAGTATCATTTCTTACTCGGCAGGATCCGTCCACGTTTTCGGAGGGCTCCTGGCAAGCGGGGAGTCGCCGACCCGCGTTCAATGTGCCGGTCCGCTTAGCGAGTGCGTCCCGCACGCCCCCATGTCTTCTTTTTTTTCATTTTCATATTTTTGAAAAAATAATTTTTCATATTTTTTTTTCTGCTTCAAAGTAGATTAAGTCAGCTTCTCCAACATTACGGTTTTTTCTCTGCTTCAAAGTAGATTAAGTGAAGCTTCACCTCCATTCAGAGCCTGCTGATCTTCACATATGTTGCTCTTTATATGCCCCCCAACCATAATCTGGAAATATATTAATTTCAGACTTCTGGACATAAAACTTACATATTGTGTAAACCACACACAGACATGTGAAATCCCTTAGCTAGATGAGCCTCAAACATCAGAGCAATGGCCTAGGCGACAACACCTTGGGTGGGCAATTGTCTTCCAAATGAATGTTCATATATAACACGCCATTCTCCAAATCAATATTTCTATATAACATGCCATTCTCCTTGCATTATGCTGTTGGGTCAGGGAGGAGGGAGGTTGCAATGCTGGGAAAAACACCTCCACAGCAGATCAACACAGCATTGCAACATTTTTCGAATGAAAGTAACAGCGCCCTTGGGCACCCCTGTAGTTTATTTTTAGTCATTTAGCAGACACTCTTATCCAGAGTGACTTAATATATTTTTTGTGTAATTATTTTTTTCATACCTGCCCCCCAGTGGGAATCAAACCCTAAACCCTGGCATTGCAAATACCATGCTCTACAAACTGAGCCTCCTCATCCCTGCCACAATTCAGACTACTGGACATAATTATAATTCCTATCTAAACCTAACGGCTTGTGAAACCCCCACACAGAGGTGTGAAATTCCTCAACTTGAGGAGCTTCAAACATCAGAACAATGGCCTGACAACACCTGAGACATTTTTTAGGAAGATGGCATCATCTGGTTCTATTGCCAACATGATTAGCTAAGTTATAAAAAAGTATATTACAGAGTTAGGCTTTCACAATAACATTCCTGGAAACAGATTGTAATTTTGATGCGCATAGGAATCATGAGTGCATTCAGGTGCGTATGCCACGGCTAAGTTTATTCACAGTAGACAAACAGGCTCATTCTGTTCAGAATAACCCAGGGTATGACGTCATGTCATCTTGTAACTATACATCAAATATAGTGATCATAAATGTTGACACTGTATTTGACATGAGTTTTATAATAAGAAAATTTGAAGTGCACATTTGGACTCATGGGTGTTTTGCTTGCTTGTATGACATCAAAGCAGTATTTATTATAGTCCTCAACGTCTCATCTTTCAAAATACATTTAGTCCTCTGAAGCGTAGAGCCTGTGGTCTGAAGTCATGTATAGCATGTTACTGTACAGCCACTGCGTACCAATTTAGGCGTTTATCAGTGCCATTTTCAACCTGTATACTTTAAAGGGCTACATACAAATTGTGCAACAATATTGCATTTTTAAAAGCCTGTTATATTAAATGAAGTGCCCAGGATAGAGAAAGAGAGAGTGAAAACAGTGGAGTGAGACAGAACGAGAGAGAGAGAGAGAGAGAGAGAGAGAGAGAGAGAACTGTCCACAATGTTAATAGGAACAAAGATTTGTGTTCCTAGGTTAGGGCCCTTAATATGGAATACATTAAATAGAGTGGTTAGAATATATAAAGGGTAACAGTTTCTATGAAGTACATCCAGTCGTCTGAAAAAGTTTGTGCACCCCTCTGAGGCTGCATAATAATTTACTCTGTCGTCACAGAAAATGATCACAGTGGCATGCCATTCATTTTCTAATAAAAGCTGAGTAATGGGCTATTGTCCAGACAAAGATTTTTAGTGTAGCAATATTAAGTTGTATGAAATTAAATCAGATGTGAAAAAAAGGCTATGCCTCAGCCCAATAGGGAATGTCCTCTTGGTGTAACGGTCAAGCTGTTGCTTTCTCCCGCGGTAGACCTGGTTCATATCCCGTCGGTTACATTAAGCAGTCTATTCTCTGAAAATAGTCCAGACAGCATGTACCCAACAGTGAGGTCAGTGGGATTGGAGAGAGTCCCCTCTCCCTCTCTCTGTCTCCTCCCGAGTATCATTTCTTACTCGGCAGGATCCGTCCACGTTATCGGAGGGCTCCTGGCAAGCGGGGAGTCGCCGACCCGCGTTCAATGTGCCGGTCCGCTTAGCGAGTGCGTCCCGCACGCCCCCATGTCTTCTTTTTTTTCATTTTCATATTTTTGAAAAAATAATTTTTCATTTTTTTTTTCTGCTTCAAAGTAGATTAAGTCAGCTTCTCCAACATTACGGTTTTTTCTCTGCTTCAAAGTAGATTAAGTGAAGCTTCACCTCCATTCAGGCAGTTATCACACCCCCCCACCCGGATTCGACCCCACTGGTCATTTAAAGACGTGTTTGGCTACGGGCACGTGGTAAGTTATGCGTTCACCTGGTAGTCGTCTTTTTTTTCATTTTCATATTTATGAAAAAAAATATTTTTTATTTTTTTGGTAGTCATTTAGCAGACACTCTTATCCAGAGCGACTTACAGTTAGTGATGCATATTTTCTTCATATTTTTTATTTTTTTTTATATATATTTTTTTTTCTAGCTTTATAAAAAAACAAACGGATAAAAATCTGGTTTTCCTATTTGAAAAAAGTTGAAAGGCAACGTGGATCTACTGTGGTGTAGTTCTTCCCAGCATTGCAACCAAATCAGATTTGTATTACAAGTGAATAGGTGTGTCTGTGTGAGTGTGTGTGTGAGTGAACCTGTCCTACATCACCTGGTATACTCGGCAGCTGGGTAAACACCTCCCGAGTATCATTTCTTACTCGGCAGGATCCGTCCACGTTTTCGGAGGGCTCCTGGCAAGCGGGGAGTCGCCGACCCGCGTTCAATGTGCCGGTCCGCTTAGCGAGTGCGTCCCGCACGCCCCCATGTCTTCTTTTTTTTCATTTTCATATTTTTGAAAAAATAATTTTTCATATTTTTTTTTCTGCTTCAAAGTAGATTAAGTCAGCTTCTCCAACATTACGGTTTTTTCTCTGCTTCAAAGTAGATTAAGTGAAGCTTCACCTCCATTCAGAGCCTGCTGATCTTCACATATGTTGCTCTTTATATGCCCCCCAACCATAATCTGGAAATATATTAATTTCAGACTTCTGGACATAAAACTTACATATTGTGTAAACCACACACAGACATGTGAAATCCCTTAGCTAGATGAGCCTCAAACATCAGAGCAATGGCCTAGGCGACAACACCTTGGGTGGGCAATTGTCTTCCAAATGAATGTTCATATATAACACGCCATTCTCCAAATCAATATTTCTATATAACATGCCATTCTCCTTGCATTATGCTGTTGGGTCAGGGAGGAGGGAGGTTGCAATGCTGGGAAAAACACCTCCACAGCAGATCAACACAGCATTGCAACATTTTTCGAATGAAAGTAACAGCGCCCTTGGGCACCCCTGTAGTTTATTTTTAGTCATTTAGCAGACACTCTTATCCAGAGTGACTTAATATATTTTTTGTGTAATTATTTTTTTCATACCTGCCCCCCAGTGGGAATCAAACCCTAAACCCTGGCATTGCAAATACCATGCTCTACAAACTGAGCCTCCTCATCCCTGCCACAATTCAGACTACTGGACATAATTATAATTCCTATCTAAACCTAACGGCTTGTGAAACCCCCACACAGAGGTGTGAAATTCCTCAACTTGAGGAGCTTCAAACATCAGAACAATGGCCTGACAACACCTGAGACATTTTTTAGGAAGATGGCATCATCTGGTTCTATTGCCAACATGATTAGCTAAGTTATAAAAAAGTATATTACAGAGTTAGGCTTTCACAATAACATTCCTGGAAACAGATTGTAATTTTGATGCGCATAGGAATCATGAGTGCATTCAGGTGCGTATGCCACGGCTAAGTTTATTCACAGTAGACAAACAGGCTCATTCTGTTCAGAATAACCCAGGGTATGACGTCATGTCATCTTGTAACTATACATCAAATATAGTGATCATAAATGTTGACACTGTATTTGACATGAGTTTTATAATAAGAAAATTTGAAGTGCACATTTGGACTCATGGGTGTTTTGCTTGCTTGTATGACATCAAAGCAGTATTTATTATAGTCCTCAACGTCTCATCTTTCAAAATACATTTAGTCCTCTGAAGCGTAGAGCCTGTGGTCTGAAGTCATGTATAGCATGTTACTGTACAGCCACTGCGTACCAATTTAGGCGTTTATCAGTGCCATTTTCAACCTGTATACTTTAAAGGGCTACATACAAATTGTGCAACAATATTGCATTTTTAAAAGCCTGTTATATTAAATGAAGTGCCCAGGATAGAGAAAGAGAGAGTGAAAACAGTGGAGTGAGACAGAACGAGAGAGAGAGAGAGAGAGAGAGAGAGAGAGAGAGAACTGTCCACAATGTTAATAGGAACAAAGATTTGTGTTCCTAGGTTAGGGCCCTTAATATGGAATACATTAAATAGAGTGGTTAGAATATATAAAGGGTAACAGTTTCTATGAAGTACATCCAGTCGTCTGAAAAAGTTTGTGCACCCCTCTGAGGCTGCATAATAATTTACTCTGTCGTCACAGAAAATGATCACAGTGGCATGCCATTCATTTTCTAATAAAAGCTGAGTAATGGGCTATTGTCCAGACAAAGATTTTTAGTGTAGCAATATTAAGTTGTATGAAATTAAATCAGATGTGAAAAAAAGGCTATGCCTCAGCCCAATAGGGAATGTCCTCTTGGTGTAACGGTCAAGCTGTTGCTTTCTCCCGCGGTAGACCTGGTTCATATCCCGTCGGTTACATTAAGCAGTCTATTCTCTGAAAATAGTCCAGACAGCATGTACCCAACAGTGAGGTCAGTGGGATTGGAGAGAGTCCCCTCTCCCTCTCTCTGTCTCCTCCCGAGTATCATTTCTTACTCGGCAGGATCCGTCCACGTTATCGGAGGGCTCCTGGCAAGCGGGGAGTCGCCGACCCGCGTTCAATGTGCCGGTCCGCTTAGCGAGTGCGTCCCGCACGCCCCCATGTCTTCTTTTTTTTCATTTTCATATTTTTGAAAAAATAATTTTTCATTTTTTTTTTCTGCTTCAAAGTAGATTAAGTCAGCTTCTCCAACATTACGGTTTTTTCTCTGCTTCAAAGTAGATTAAGTGAAGCTTCACCTCCATTCAGGCAGTTATCACACCCCCCCACCCGGATTCGACCCCACTGGTCATTTAAAGACGTGTTTGGCTACGGGCACGTGGTAAGTTATGCGTTCACCTGGTAGTCGTCTTTTTTTTCATTTTCATATTTATGAAAAAAAAATATTTTTTATTTTTTTGGTAGTCATTTAGCAGACACTCTTATCCAGAGCGACTTACAGTTAGTGATGCATATTTTCTTCATATTTTTTATTTTTTTTTATATATATATATTTTTCTAGCTTTATAAAAAAACAAACGGATAAAAATCTGGTTTTCCTATTTGAAAAAAGTTGAAAGGCAACGTGGATCTACTGTGGTGTAGTTCTTCCCAGCATTGCAACCAAATCAGATTTGTATTACAAGTGAATAGGTGTGTCTGTGTGAGTGTGTGTGTGAGTGAACCTGTCCTACATCACCTGGTATACTCGGCAGCTGGGTAAACACCTCCCGAGTATCATTTCTTACTCGGCAGGATCCGTCCACGTTTTCGGAGGGCTCCTGGCAAGCGGGGAGTCGCCGACCCGCGTTCAATGTGCCGGTCCGCTTAGCGAGTGCGTCCCGCACGCCCCCATGTCTTCTTTTTTTTCATTTTCATATTTTTGAAAAAATAATTTTTCATATTTTTTTTTCTGCTTCAAAGTAGATTAAGTCAGCTTCTCCAACATTACGGTTTTTTCTCTGCTTCAAAGTAGATTAAGTGAAGCTTCACCTCCATTCAGAGCCTGCTGATCTTCACATATGTTGCTCTTTATATGCCCCCCAACCATAATCTGGAAATATATTAATTTCAGACTTCTGGACATAAAACTTACATATTGTGTAAACCACACACAGACATGTGAAATCCCTTAGCTAGATGAGCCTCAAACATCAGAGCAATGGCCTAGGCGACAACACCTTGGGTGGGCAATTGTCTTCCAAATGAATGTTCATATATAACACGCCATTCTCCAAATCAATATTTCTATATAACATGCCATTCTCCTTGCATTATGCTGTTGGGTCAGGGAGGAGGGAGGTTGCAATGCTGGGAAAAACACCTCCACAGCAGATCAACACAGCATTGCAACATTTTTCGAATGAAAGTAACAGCGCCCTTGGGCACCCCTGTAGTTTATTTTTAGTCATTTAGCAGACACTCTTATCCAGAGTGACTTAATATATTTTTTGTGTAATTATTTTTTTCATACCTGCCCCCCAGTGGGAATCAAACCCTAAACCCTGGCATTGCAAATACCATGCTCTACAAACTGAGCCTCCTCATCCCTGCCACAATTCAGACTACTGGACATAATTATAATTCCTATCTAAACCTAACGGCTTGTGAAACCCCCACACAGAGGTGTGAAATTCCTCAACTTGAGGAGCTTCAAACATCAGAACAATGGCCTGACAACACCTGAGACATTTTTTAGGAAGATGGCATCATCTGGTTCTATTGCCAACATGATTAGCTAAGTTATAAAAAAGTATATTACAGAGTTAGGCTTTCACAATAACATTCCTGGAAACAGATTGTAATTTTGATGCGCATAGGAATCATGAGTGCATTCAGGTGCGTATGCCACGGCTAAGTTTATTCACAGTAGACAAACAGGCTCATTCTGTTCAGAATAACCCAGGGTATGACATCATGTCATCTTGTAACTATACATCAAATATAGTGATCATAAATGTTGACACTGTATTTGACATGAGTTTTATAATAAGAAAATTTGAAGTGCACATTTGGACTCATGGGTGTTTTGCTTGCTTGTATGACATCAAAGCAGTATTTATTATAGTCCTCAACGTCTCATCTTTCAAAATACATTTAGTCCTCTGAAGCGTAGAGCCTGTGGTCTGAAGTCATGTATAGCATGTTACTGTACAGCCACTGCGTACCAATTTAGGCGTTTATCAGTGCCATTTTCAACCTGTATACTTTAAAGGGCTACATACAAATTGTGCAACAATATTGCATTTTTAAAAGCCTGTTATATTAAATGAAGTGCCCTTTAATATAGACCACATGTAAAATTCAATAAATCAGATTTTTTTATATGAATAAAGACTTGCAAAAGTGCTAAAATTCTGCATTTTGGCATGTCCCTCTGTGCACCCTCTGTGACTTCTAGGACTATTTTAACCCACTTAACCCCAGAATTCCCCCAAGTTTTCAGGATCATTGTAAAGCCCTAGTTATTCTGTTGCTTTGACAAAGTCATTTCGGGAGATTGTGATTTATTTAATGTGATTAGTGATTCATTTTAAAGGGGCAATCAGCAGATGCAACATCCATTGATTCTTGAAGAATATAACCTATAAATGAAGAGTGAAAACAGTGGAGTGAGGCAGAGCGAGAAAGAAAGAGTGAAAACAGTGGAGTGAGACAGAGTGAGAGAGAGAGAGAATTGTGAGGAGAGAGAGTGAAAACAATGGAGTGCGACAGAGTGAGAGAGAGAGAGAATTGTGAGGAGAGAGAGAGAGTGAAAACAGTGGAGTGAGAGAGAGAGAAAGAGAGAGAGAGAGAGAGAGAGAAAGAAAGAGAGAGAGGGAGTTGTCAGGAGAGAGAAAGAGTGAAAACAGTGGAGTGAGACAGCGAGAGAGAGTTGTGAGGAGAGAGAGAGTGAAACAGTGGAGTGAGAGAGAGAGAGAGAGAGTTGTGAGGAGAGAGAAATAGTGAAAACAGTCGAGTGAGGCAGAGAGAGTTGTGAGGATAGAGAAAGAGAGAGTGAAAACAGTGGAGTGAGACAGAACGAGAGAGAAAGTGAATTGTGAGAAGAGAGAGAGTGAAAACAGTGGAGTGAGTCAGAGCGAAAGAGAGAGAGAGCTGTGAAGAGAGAGAAAGAGTGAAAACAGTGGAGTAAGAGAGAGAGAGAGAGAGAGAGAGAGAGAGAAAGAGAGAGAGAACTGTCCACAATGTTAATAGGAACAAAGATTTGTGTTCCTAGGTTAGGGCCCTTAATATGGAATACATTAAATAGAGTGGTTAGAATATATAAAGGGTAACAGTTTCTATGAAGTACATCCAGTCGTCTGAAAAAGTTTGTGCACCCCTCTGAGGCTGCATAATAATTTACTCTGTCGTCACAGAAAATGATCACAGTGGCATGCCATTCATTTTCTAATAAAAGCTGAGTAATGGGCTATTGTCCAGACAAAGATTTTTAGTGTAGCAATATTAAGTTGTATGAAATTAAATCAGATGTGAAAAAAAGGCTATGCCTCAGCCCAATAGGGAATGTCCTCTTGGTGTAACGGTCAAGCTGTTGCTTTCTCCCGCGGTAGACCTGGTTCATATCCCGTCGGTTACATTAAGCAGTCTATTCTCTGAAAATAGTCCAGACAGCATGTACCCAACAGTGAGGTCAGTGGGATTGGAGAGAGTCCCCTCTCCCTCTCTCTGTCTCCTCCCGAGTATCATTTCTTACTCGGCAGGATCCGTCCACGTTATCGGAGGGCTCCTGGCAAGCGGGGAGTCGCCGACCCGCGTTCAATGTGCCGGTCCGCTTAGCGAGTGCGTCCCGCACGCCCCCATGTCTTCTTTTTTTTCATTTTCATATTTTTGAAAAAATAATTTTTCATTTTTTTTTTCTGCTTCAAAGTAGATTAAGTCAGCTTCTCCAACATTACGGTTTTTTCTCTGCTTCAAAGTAGATTAAGTGAAGCTTCACCTCCATTCAGGCAGTTATCACACCCCCCCACCCGGATTCGACCCCACTGGTCATTTAAAGACGTGTTTGGCTACGGGCACGTGGTAAGTTATGCGTTCACCTGGTAGTCGTCTTTTTTTTCATTTTCATATTTATGAAAAAAAAATATTTTTTATTTTTTTGGTAGTCATTTAGCAGACACTCTTATCCAGAGCGACTTACAGTTAGTGATGCATATTTTCTTCATATTTTTTATTTTTTTTTATATATATATATTTTTCTAGCTTTATAAAAAAACAAACGGATAAAAATCTGGTTTTCCTATTTGAAAAAAGTTGAAAGGCAACGTGGATCTACTGTGGTGTAGTTCTTCCCAGCATTGCAACCAAATCAGATTTGTATTACAAGTGAATAGGTGTGTCTGTGTGAGTGTGTGTGTGAGTGAACCTGTCCTACATCACCTGGTATACTCGGCAGCTGGGTAAACACCTCCCGAGTATCATTTCTTACTCGGCAGGATCCGTCCACGTTTTCGGAGGGCTCCTGGCAAGCGGGGAGTCGCCGACCCGCGTTCAATGTGCCGGTCCGCTTAGCGAGTGCGTCCCGCACGCCCCCATGTCTTCTTTTTTTTCATTTTCATATTTTTGAAAAAATAATTTTTCATTTTTTTTTTCTGCTTCAAAGTAGATTAAGTCAGCTTCTCCAACATTACGGTTTTTTCTCTGCTTCAAAGTAGATTAAGTGAAGCTTCACCTCCATTCAGGCAGTTATCACACCCCCCCACCCGGATTCGACCCCACTGGTCATTTAAAGACGTGTTTGGCTACGGGCACGTGGTAAGTTATGCGTTCACCTGGTAGTCGTCTTTTTTTTCATTTTCATATTTATGAAAAAAAAAATATATATATTTTTTTGGTAGTCATTTAGCAGACACTCTTATCCAGAGCGACTTACAGTTAGTGATGCATATTTTCTTCATATATATATATTTTTTTATATATATATATTTTTCTAGCTTTATAAAAAAACAAACGGATAAAAATCTGGTTTTCCTATTTGAAAAAAGTTGAAAGGCAACGTGGATCTACTGTGGTGTAGTTCTTCCCAGCATTGCAACCAAATCAGATTTGTATTACAAGTGAATAGGTGTGTCTGTGTGAGTGTGTGTGTGAGTGAACCTGTCCTACATCACCTGGTATACTCGGCAGCTGGGTAAACACCTCCCGAGTATCATTTCTTACTCGGCAGGATCCGTCCACGTTTTCGGAGGGCTCCTGGCAAGCGGGGAGTCGCCGACCCGCGTTCAATGTGCCGGTCCGCTTAGCGAGTGCGTCCCGCACGCCCCCATGTCTTCTTTTTTTTCATTTTCATATTTTTGAAAAAATAATTTTTCATATTTTTTTTTCTGCTTCAAAGTAGATTAAGTCAGCTTCTCCAACATTACGGTTTTTTCTCTGCTTCAAAGTAGATTAAGTGAAGCTTCACCTCCATTCAGAGCCTGCTGATCTTCACATATGTTGCTCTTTATATGCCCCCCAACCATAATCTGGAAATATATTAATTTCAGACTTCTGGACATAAAACTTACATATTGTGTAAACCACACACAGACATGTGAAATCCCTTAGCTAGATGAGCCTCAAACATCAGAGCAATGGCCTAGGCGACAACACCTTGGGTGGGCAATTGTCTTCCAAATGAATGTTCATATATAACACGCCATTCTCCAAATCAATATTTCTATATAACATGCCATTCTCCTTGCATTATGCTGTTGGGTCAGGGAGGAGGGAGGTTGCAATGCTGGGAAAAACACCTCCACAGCAGATCAACACAGCATTGCAACATTTTTCGAATGAAAGTAACAGCGCCCTTGGGCACCCCTGTAGTTTATTTTTAGTCATTTAGCAGACACTCTTATCCAGAGTGACTTAATATATTTTTTGTGTAATTATTTTTTTCATACCTGCCCCCCAGTGGGAATCAAACCCTAAACCCTGGCATTGCAAATACCATGCTCTACAAACTGAGCCTCCTCATCCCTGCCACAATTCAGACTACTGGACATAATTATAATTCCTATCTAAACCTAACGGCTTGTGAAACCCCCACACAGAGGTGTGAAATTCCTCAACTTGAGGAGCTTCAAACATCAGAACAATGGCCTGACAACACCTGAGACATTTTTTAGGAAGATGGCATCATCTGGTTCTATTGCCAACATGATTAGCTAAGTTATAAAAAAGTATATTACAGAGTTAGGCTTTCACAATAACATTCCTGGAAACAGATTGTAATTTTGATGCGCATAGGAATCATGAGTGCATTCAGGTGCGTATGCCACGGCTAAGTTTATTCACAGTAGACAAACAGGCTCATTCTGTTCAGAATAACCCAGGGTATGACGTCATGTCATCTTGTAACTATACATCAAATATAGTGATCATAAATGTTGACACTGTATTTGACATGAGTTTTATAATAAGAAAATTTGAAGTGCACATTTGGACTCATGGGTGTTTTGCTTGCTTGTATGACATCAAAGCAGTATTTATTATAGTCCTCAACGTCTCATCTTTCAAAATACATTTAGTCCTCTGAAGCGTAGAGCCTGTGGTCTGAAGTCATGTATAGCATGTTACTGTACAGCCACTGCGTACCAATTTAGGCGTTTATCAGTGCCATTTTCAACCTGTATACTTTAAAGGGCTACATACAAATTGTGCAACAATATTGCATTTTTAAAAGCCTGTTATATTAAATGAAGTGCCCTTTAATATAGACCACATGTAAAATTCAATAAATCAGATTTTTTTATATGAATAAAGACTTGCAAAAGTGCTAAAATTCTGCATTTTGGCATGTCCCTCTGTGCACCCTCTGTGACTTCTAGGACTATTTTAACCCACTTAACCACAGAATTCCCCCACGTTTTCAGGATCATTGTAAAGCCCTAGTTATTCTGTTGCTTTGACAAAGTCATTTCGGGAGATTGTGATTTATTTAATGTGATTAGTGATTCATTTTAAAGGGGCAATCAGCAGATGCAACATCCATTGATTCTTGAAGAATATAACCTATAAATGAAGAGTGAAAACAGTGGAGTGAGGCAGAGCGAGAAAGAAAGAGTGAAAACAGTGGAGTGAGACAGAGTGAGAGAGAGAGAGAATTGTGAGGAGAGAGAGTGAAAACAATGGAGTGCGACAGAGTGAGAGAGAGAGAGAATTGTGAGGAGAGAGAGAGAGTGAAAACAGTGGAGTGAGAGAGAGAGAAAGAGAGAGAGAGAGAGAGAGAGAAAGAAAGAGAGAGAGGGAGTTGTCAGGAGAGAGAAAGAGTGAAAACAGTGGAGTGAGACAGCGAGAGAGAGTTGTGAGGAGAGAGAGAGTGAAACAGTGGAGTGAGAGAGAGAGAGAGAGTTGTGAGGAGAGAGAAATAGTGAAAACAGTCGAGTGAGGCAGAGAGAGTTGTGAGGATAGAGAAAGAGAGAGTGAAAACAGTGGAGTGAGACAGAACGAGAGAGAAAGTGAATTGTGAGAAGAGAGAGAGTGAAAACAGTGGAGTGAGTCAGAGCGAAAGAGAGAGAGAGCTGTGAAGAGAGAGAAAGAGTGAAAACAGTGGAGTAAGAGAGAGAGAGAGAGAGAGAGAGAAAGAGAGAGAGAACTGTCCACAATGTTAATAGGAACAAAGATTTTTGTTCCTAGGTTAGGGCCCTTAATATGGAATACATTAAATAGAGTGGTTAGAATATATAAAGGGTAACAGTTTCTATGAAGTACATCCAGTCGTCTGAAAAAGTTTGGGCACCCCTCTGAGGCTGCATAATAATTTACTCTGTCGTCACAGAAAATGATCACAGTGGCATGCCATTCATTTTCTAATAAAAGCTGAGTAATGGGCTATTGTCCAGACAAAGATTTTTAGTGTAGCAATATTAAGTTGTATGAAATTAAATCAGATGTGAAAAATAGGCTATGCCTCAGCCCAATAGGGAATGTCCTCTTGGTGTAACGGTCAAGCTGTTGCTTTCTCCCGCGGTAGACCTGGTTCATATCCCGTCGGTTACATTAAGCAGTCTATTCTCTGAAAATAGTCCAGACAGCATGTACCCAACAGTGAGGTCAGTGGGATTGGAGAGAGTCCCCTCTCCCTCTCTCTGTCTCCTCCCGAGTATCATTTCTTACTCGGCAGGATCCGTCCACGTTATCGGAGGGCTCCTGGCAAGCGGGGAGTCGCCGACCCGCGTTCAATGTGCCGGTCCGCTTAGCGAGTGCGTCCCGCACGCCCCCATGTCTTCTTTTTTTTCATTTTCATATTTTTGAAAAAATAATTTTTCATTTTTTTTTTTCTGCTTCAAAGTAGATTAAGTCAGCTTCTCCAACATTACGGTTTTTTCTCTGCTTCAAAGTAGATTAAGTGAAGCTTCACCTCCATTCAGGCAGTTATCACACCCCCCCACCCGGATTTGACCCCACTGGTCATTTAAAGACGTGTTTGGCTACGGGCACGTGGTAAGTTATGCGTTCACCTGGTAGTCGTCTTTTTTTTCATTTTCATATTTATGAAAAAAAATATTTTTTATTTTTTTGGTAGTCATTTAGCAGACACTCTTATCCAGAGCGACTTACAGTTAGTGATGCATATTTTCTTCATATTTTTTTTATTTTTTTATATATATATTTTTTTCTAGCTTTATAAAAAAACAAACGGATAAAAATCTGGTTTTCCTATTTGAAAAAAGTTGAAAGGCAACGTGGATCTACTGTGGTGTAGTTCTTCCCAGCATTGCAACCAAATCAGATTCGTATTACAAGTGAATAGGTGTGTCTGTGTGAGTGTGTGTGTGAGTGAACCTGTCCTACATCACCTGGTATACTCGGCAGCTGGGTAAACACCTCCCGAGTATCATTTCTTACTCGGCAGGATCCGTCCACGTTTTCGGAGGGCTCCTGGCAAGCGGGGAGTCGCCGACCCGCGTTCAATGTGCCGGTCCGCTTAGCGAGTGCGTCCCGCACGCCCCCATGTCTTCTTTTTTTTCATTTTCATATTTTTGAAAAAATAATTTTTCATTTTTTTTTTCTGCTTCAAAGTAGATTAAGTCAGCTTCTCCAACATTACGGTTTTTTCTCTGCTTCAAAGTAGATTAAGTGAAGCTTCACCTCCATTCAGGCAGTTATCACACCCCCCCACCCGGATTCGACCCCACTGGTCATTTAAAGACGTGTTTGGCTACGGGCACGTGGTAAGTTATGCGTTCACCTGGTAGTCGTCTTTTTTTTCATTTTCATATTTATGAAAAAAAAATATTTTTTATTTTTTTGGTAGTCATTTAGCAGACACTCTTATCCAGAGCGACTTACAGTTAGTGATGCATATTTTCTTCATATTTTTTATTTTTTTTTATATATATATATTTTTCTAGCTTTATAAAAAAACAAACGGATAAAAATCTGGTTTTCCTATTTGAAAAAAGTTGAAAGGCAACGTGGATCTACTGTGGTGTAGTTCTTCCCAGCATTGCAACCAAATCAGATTTGTATTACAAGTGAATAGGTGTGTCTGTGTGAGTGTGTGTGTGAGTGAACCTGTCCTACATCACCTGGTATACTCGGCAGCTGGGTAAACACCTCCCGAGTATCATTTCTTACTCGGCAGGATCCGTCCACGTTTTCGGAGGGCTCCTGGCAAGCGGGGAGTCGCCGACCCGCGTTCAATGTGCCGGTCCGCTTAGCGAGTGCGTCCCGCACGGCCCCATGTCTTCTTTTTTTTCATTTTCATATTTTTGAAAAAATAATTTTTCATATTTTTTTTTCTGCTTCAAAGTAGATTAAGTCAGCTTCTCCAACATTACGGTTTTTTCTCTGCTTCAAAGTAGATTAAGTGAAGCTTCACCTCCATTCAGAGCCTGCTGATCTTCACATATGTTGCTCTTTATATGCCCCCCAACCATAATCTGGAAATATATTAATTTCAGACTTCTGGACATAAAACTTACATATTGTGTAAACCACACACAGACATGTGAAATCCCTTAGCTAGATGAGCCTCAAACATCAGAGCAATGGCCTAGGCGACAACACCTTGGGTGGGCAATTGTCTTCCAAATGAATGTTCATATATAACACGCCATTCTCCAAATCAATATTTCTATATAACATGCCATTCTCCTTGCATTATGCTGTTGGGTCAGGGAGGAGGGAGGTTGCAATGCTGGGAAAAACACCTCCACAGCAGATCAACACAGCATTGCAACATTTTTCGAATGAAAGTAACAGCGCCCTTGGGCACCCCTGTAGTTTATTTTTAGTCATTTAGCAGACACTCTTATCCAGAGTGACTTAATATATTTTTTGTGTAATTATTTTTTTCATACCTGCCCCCCAGTGGGAATCAAACCCTAAACCCTGGCATTGCAAATACCATGCTCTACAAACTGAGCCTCATCCCTGCCACAATTCAGACTACTTGACATAATTATCATTCCTATCTAAACCTAACGGCTTGTGAAACCCCCACACAGAGGTGTGAAATTCCTCAACTTGAGGAGCTTCAAACATCAGAACAATGGCCTGACAACACCTGAGACATTTTTTAGGAAGATGGCATCATCTGGTTCTATTGCCAACATGATTAGCTAAGTTATAAAAAAGTATATTACAGAGTTAGGCTTTCACAATAACATTCCTGGAAACAGATTGTAATTTTGATGCGCATAGGAATCATGAGTGCATTCAGGTGCGTATGCCACGGCTAAGTTTATTCACAGTAGACAAACAGGCTCATTCTGTTCAGAATAACCCAGGGTATGACGTCATGTCATCTTGTAACTATACATCAAATATAGTGATCATAAATGTTGACACTGTATTTGACATGAGTTTTATAATAAGAAAATTTGAAGTGCACATTTGGACTCATGGGTGTTTTGCTTGCTTGTATGACATCAAAGCAGTATTTATTATAGTCCTCAACGTCTCATCTTTCAAAATACATTTAGTCCTCTGAAACGTAGAGCCTGTGGTCTGAAGTCATGTATAGCATGTTACTGTACAGCCACTGCGTACCAATTTAGGCGTTTATCAGTGCCATTTTCAACCTGTATACTTTAAAGGGCTACATACAAATTGTGCAACAATATTGCATTTTTAAAAGCCTGTTATATTAAATGAAGTGCCCAGGATAGAGAAAGAGAGAGTGAAAACAGTGGGGTGAGACAGAACGAGAGAGAGAGAGAGCTGTGAAGAGAGAGAAAGAGTGAAAACAGTGGAGTAAGAGAGAGAGAGAGAGAGAGAGAGAGAGAGAGAGAGAGAGAGAGAGAGAAAGAGAGAGAGAACTGTCCACAATGTTAATAGGAACAAAGATTTGTGTTCCTAGGTTAGGGCCCTTAATATGGAATACATTAAATAGAGTGGTTAGAATATATAAAGGTTAACAGTTTCTATGAAGTACATCCAGTCGTCTGAAAAAGTTTGGGCACCCCTCTGAGGCTGCATAATAATTTACTCTGTCGTCACAGAAAATGATCCCAGTGGCATGCCATTCATTTTCTAATAAAAGCTGAGTAATGGGCTATTGTCCAGACAAATATTTTTAGTGTAGCAATATTAAGTTGTATGAAATTAAATCAGATGTGAAAAATAGGCTATGCCTCAGCCCAATAGGGAATGTCCTCTTGGTGTAACGGTCAAGCTGTTGCTTTCTCCCGCGGTAGACCTGGTTCATATCCCGTCGGTTACATTAAGCAGTCTATTCTCTGAAAATAGTCCAGACAGCATGTACCCAACAGTGAGGTCAGTGGGATTGGAGAGAGTCCCCTCTCCCTCTCTCTGTCTCCTCCCGAGTATCATTTCTTACTCGGCAGGATCCGTCCACGTTTTCGGAGGGCTCCTGGCAAGCGGGGAGTCGCCGACCCGCGTTCAATGTGCCGGTCCGCTTAGCGAGTGCGTCCCGCACGCCCCCATGTCTTCTTTTTTTTCATTTTCATATTTTTGAAAAAATAATTTTTCATTTTTTTTTCTGCTTCAAAGTAGATTAAGTCAGCTTCTCCAACATTCCGTTTTTTTCTCTGCTTCAAAGTAGATTAAGTGAAGCTTCACCTCCATTCAGAGCCTGCTGATCTTCACATATGTTGCTCTTTATATGCCCCCCAACCATAATCTGGAAATATATTAATTTCAGACTTCTGGACATAAAACTTACATATTGTGTAAACCACGCACAGACATGTGAAATCCCTTAGCTAGATGAGCCTCAAACATCAGAGCAATGGCCTAGGCGACAACACCTTGGGTGAGCAATTGTCTTCCAAATGAATGTTCATATATAACACGCCATTCTCCAAATCAATATTTCTATATAACATGCCATTCTCCTTGCATTATGCTGTTGGGTCAGGGAGGAGGGAGGTTGCAATGCTGGGAAAAACACCTCCACAGCAGATCAACACAGCATTGCAACATTTTTCGAATGAAAGTAACAGCGCCCTTGGGCACCCCTGTAGTTTATTTTTAGTCATTTAGCAGACACTCTTATCCAGAGTGACTTAATATATTTTTTGTGTAATTATTTTTTTCATACCTGCCCCCCAGTGGGAATCAAACCCTAAACCCTGGCATTGCAAATACCATGCTCTACAAACTGAGCCTCATCCCTGCCGCAATTCAGACTACTTGACATAATTATAATTCCTATCTAAACCTAACGGCTTGTGAAACCCCCACACAGAGGTGTGAAATTCCTCAACTTGAGGAGCTTCAAACATCAGAACAATGGCCTGACAACACCTGAGACATTTTTTAGGAAGATGGCATCATCTGGTTCTATTGCCAACATGATTAGCTAAGTTATAAAAAAAAGTATATTACAGAGTTAGGCTTTCACAATAACATTCCTGGAAACAGATTGTAATTTTGATGCGCATAGGAATCATGAGTGCATTCAGGTGCGTATGCCACGGCTAAGTTTATTCACAGTAGACAAACAGGCTCATTCTGTTCAGAATAACCCAGGGTATGACGTCATGTCATCTTGTAACTATACATCAAATATAGTGATCATAAATGTTGACACTGTATTTGACATGAGTTTTATAATAAGAAAATTTGAAGTGCACATTTGGACTCATGGGTGTTTTGCTTGCTTGTATGACATCAAAGCAGTATTTATTATAGTCCTCAACGTCTCATCTTTCAAAATACATTTAGTCCTCTGAAGCGTAGAGCCTGTGGTCTGAAGCCATGTATAGCATGTTACTGTACAGCCACTGCGTACCAATTTAGGCGTTTATCAGTGCCATTTTCAACCTGTATACTTTAAAGGGCTACATACAAATTGTGCAACAATATTGCATTTTTAAAAGCCTGTTATATTAAATGAAGTGCCCAGGATAGAGAAAGAGAGAGTGAAAACAGTGGAGTGAGACAGAACGAGAGAGAAAGTGAATTGTGAGAAGAGAGAGAGTGAAAACAGTGGAGTGAGTCAGAGCGAAAGAGAGAGAGAGCTGTGAAGAGAGAGAAAGAGTGAAAATAGTGGAGTAAGAGAGAGAGAGAGAGAGAGAGAGAGAAAGAGAGAGAGAACTGTCCACAATGTTAATAGGAACAAAGATTTGTGTTCCTAGGTTAGGGCCCTTAATATGGAATACATTAAATAGAGTGGTTAGAATATATAAAGGGTAACAGTTTCTATGAAGTACATCCAGTCGTCTGAAAAAGTTTGGGCACCCCTCTGAGGCTGCATAATAATTTACTCTGTCGTCACAGAAAATGATCACAGTGGCATGCCATTCATTTTCTAATAAAAGCTGAGTAATGGGCTATTGTCCAGACAAAGATTTTTAGTGTAGCAATATTAAGTTGTATGAAATTAAATCAGATGTGAAAAATAGGCTATGCCTCAGCCCAATAGGGAATGTCCTCTTGGTGTAACGGTCAAGCTGTTGCTTTCTCCCGCGGTAGACCTGGTTCATATCCCGTCGGTTACATTAAGCAGTCTATTCTCTGAAAATAGTCCAGACAGCATGTACCCAACAGTGAGGTCAGTGGGATTGGAGAGAGTCCCCTCTCCCTCTCTCTGTCTCCTCCCGAGTATCATTTCTTACTCGGCAGGATCCGTCCACGTTTTCGGAGGGCTCCTGGCAAGCGGGGAGTCGCCGACCCGCGTTCAATGTGCCGGTCCGCTTAGCGAGTGCGTCCCGCACGCCCCCATGTCTTCTTTTTTTTCATTTTCATATTTTTGAAAAAATAATTTTTCATTTTTTTTTTCTGCTTCAAAGTAGATTAAGGGAAGCTTCACCTCCATTCAGAGCCTGCTGATTTTCACATATGTTGCTCTTTATATGCCCCCCAACCATAATCTGGAAATATATTAATTTCAGACTTCTGGACATAAAACTTACATATTGTGTAAACCACACACAGACATGTGAAATCCCTTAGCTAGATGAGCCTCAAACATCAGAGCAATGGCCTAGGCGACAACACCTTGGGTGGGCAATTGTCTTCCAAATGAATGTTCATATATAACACGCCATTCTCCAAATCAATATTTCTATATAACGTGCCATTCTCCTTGCATTATGCTGTTGGGTCAGGGAGGAGGGAGGTTGCAATGCTGGGAAAAACACCTCCACAGCAGATCAACACAGCATTGCAACATTTTTCGAATGAAAGTAACAGCGCCCTTGGGCACCCCTGTAGTTTATTTTTAGTCATTTAGCAGACACTCTTATCCAGAGTGACTTAATATATTTTTTGTGTAATTATTTTTTTCATACCTGCCCCCCAGTGGGAATCAAACCCTAAACCCTGGCATTGCAAATACCATGCTCTACAAACTGAGCCTCATCCCTGCCACAATTCAGACTACTGGACATAATTATAATTCCTATCTAAACCTAACGGCTTGTGAAACCCCCACACAGAGGTGTGAAATTCCTCAACTTGAGGAGCTTCAAACATCAGAACAATGGCCTGACAACACCTGAGACATTTTTTAGGAAGATGGCATCATCTGGTTCTATTGCCAACATGATTAGCTAAGTTATAAAAAAAAGTATATTACAGAGTTAGGCTTTCACAATACCATTCCTGGAAACAGATTGTAATTTTGATGCGCATAGGAATCATGAGTGCATTCAGGTGCGTATGCCACGGCTAAGTTTATTCACAGTAGACAAACAGGCTCATTCTGTTCAGAATAACCCAGGGTATGACGTCATGTCATCTTGTAACTATACATCAAATATAGTGATCATAAATGTTGACACTGTATTTGACATGAGTTTTATAATAAGAACATTTGAAGTGCACATTTGGACTCATGGGTGTTTTGCTTGCTTGTATGACATCAAAGCAGTATTTATTATAGTCCTCAACGTCTCATCTTTCAAAATACATTTAGTCCTCTGAAGCGTAGAGCCTGTGGTCTGAAGTCATGTATAGCATGTTACTGTACAGCCACTGCGTACCAATTTAATTTAGGCGTTTATCAGTGCCATTTTCAACCTGTATACTTTAAAGGGCTACATACAAATTGTGCAACAATATTGCATTTTTAAAAGCCTGTTATATTAAATGAAGTGCCCAGGATAGAGAAAGAGAGAGTGAAAACAGTGGAGTGAGACAGAACGAGAGAGAAAGTGAATTGTGAGAAGAGAGAGAGTGAAAACAGTGGAGTGAGTCAGAGCGAAAGAGAGAGAGAGCTGTGAAGAGAGAGAAAGAGTGAAAACAGTGGAGTAAGAGAGAGAGAGAGAGAGAGAGAGAGAGAGAGAGAGAGAGAGAGAGAGAGAGAGAAAGAGAGAGAGAAAGAAAGAGAGAGAGAACTGTCCACAATGTTAATAGGAACAAAGATTTGTGTTCCTAGGTTAGGGCCCTTAATATGGAATACATTAAATAGAGTGGTTAGAATATATAAAGGGTAACAGTTTCTATGAAGTACATCCAGTCGTCTGAAAAAGTTTGGGCACCCCTCTGAGGCTGCATAATAATGTACTCTGTCGTCACAGAAAATGATCACAGTGGCATGCCATTCATTTTCTAATAAAAGCTGAGTAATGGGCTATTGTCCAGACAAAGATTTTTAGTGTAGCAATATTAAGTTGTATGAAATTAAATCAGATGTGAAAAATAGGCTATGCCTCAGCCCAATAGGGAATGTCCTCTTGGTGTAACGGTCAAGCTGTTGCTTTCTCCCGCGGTAGACCTGGTTCATATCCCGTCGGTTACATTAAGCAGTCTATTCTCTGAAAATAGTCCAGACAGCATGTACCCAACAGTGAGGTCAGTGGGATTGGAGAGAGTCCCCTCTCCCTCTCTCCTCCCGAGTATCATTTCTCACTCGGCAGGATCCGTCCACGTTATCGGAGGGCTCCTGGCAAGCGGGGAGTCGCCGACCCGCGTTCAATGTGCCGGTCCGCTTAGCGAGTGCGTCCCGCACGCCCCCATGTCTTCTTTTTTTTCATTTTCATATTTTAGAAAAAATAATTTTTCATATTTTTTTTCTGCTTCAAAGTAGATTAAGTGAAGCTTCACCTCCATTCAGAGCCTGCTGATCTTCACATATGTTGCTCTTTATATGGCCCCCAACCATAATCTGGAAATATATTAATTTCAGACTTCTGGACATAAAACTTACATATTGTGTAAACCACACACAGACATGTGAAATCCCTTAGCTAGATGAGCCTCAAACATCAGAGCAATGGCCTAGGCGACAACACCTTGGGTGGGCAATTGTCTTCCAAATGAATGTTCATATATAACACGCCATTCTCCAAATCAATATTTCTATATAACATGCCATTCTCCTTGCATTATGCTGTTGGGTCAGGGAGGAGGGAGGTTGCAATGCTGGGAAAAACACCTCCACAGCAGATCAACACAGCATTGCAACATTTTTCGAATGAAAGTAACAGCGCCCTTGGGCACCCCTGTAGTTTATTTTTAGTCATTTAGCAGACACTCTTATCCAGAGTGACTTAATATATTTTTTGTGTAATTATTTTTTTCATACCTGCCCCCCAGTGGGAATCAAACCCTAAACCCTGGCATTGCAAATACCATGCTCTACAAACTGAGCCTCATCCCTGCCACAATTCAGACTACTTGACATAATTATCATTCCTATCTAAACCTAACGGCTTGTGAAACCCCCACACAGAGGTGTGAAATTCCTCAACTTGAGGAGCTTCAAACATCAGAACAATGGCCTGACAACACCTGAGACATTTTTTAGGAAGATGGCATCATCTGGTTCTATTGCCAACATGATTAGCTAAGTTATAAAAAAAAGTATATTACAGAGTTAGGCTTTCACAATAACATTCCTGGAAACAGATTGTAATTATGATGCGCATAGGAATCATGAGTGCATTCAGGTGCGTATGCCACGGCTAAGTTTATTCACAGTAGACAAACAGGCTCATTCTGTTCAGAATAACCCAGGGTATGACGTCATGTCATCTTGTAACTATACATCAAATATAGTGATCATAAATGTTGACACTGTATTTGACATGATTTTTCTAATAAGAAAATTTGAAGTGCACATTTGGACTCATGGGTGTTTTGCTTGCTTGTATGACATCAAAGCAGTATTTATTATAGTCCTCAACGTCTCATCTTTCAAAATACATTTAGTCCTCTGAAGCGTAGAGCCTGTGGTCTGAAGTCATGTATAGCATGTTACTGTACAGCCACTGCGTACCAATTTAATTTAGGCGTTTATCAGTGCCATTTTCAACCTGTATACTTTAAAGGGCTACATACAAATTGTGCAACAATATTGCATTTTTAAAAGCCTGTTATATTAAATGAAGTGCCCAGGATAGAGAAAGAGAGAGTGAAAACAGTGGAGTGAGACAGAACGAGAGAGAAAGTGAATTGTGAGAAGAGAGAGAGTGAAAACAGTGGAGTGAGTCAGAGCGAAAGAGAGAGAGAGCTGTGAAGAGAGAGAAAGAGTGAAAACAGTGGAGTAAGAGAGAGAGAGAGAGAGAGAGAGAGAGAGAGAGAGAGAAAGAGAGAGAGAAAGAAAGAGAGAGAGAACTGTCCACAATGTTAATAGGAACAAAGATTTGTGTTCCTAGGTTAGGGCCCTTAATATGGAATACATTAAATAGAGTGGTTAGAATATATAAAGGGTAACAGTTTCTATGAAGTACATCCAGTCGTCTGAAAAAGTTTGGGCACCCCTCTGAGGCTGCATAATAATGTACTCTGTCGTCACAGAAAATGATCACAGTGGCATGCCATTCATTTTCTAATAAAAGCTGAGTAATGGGCTATTGTCCAGACAAAGATTTTTAGTGTAGCAATATTAAGTTGTATGAAATTAAATCAGATGTGAAAAATAGGCTATGCCTCAGCCCAATAGGGAATGTCCTCTTGGTGTAACGGTCAAGCTGTTGCTTTCTCCCGCGGTAGACCTGGTTCATATCCCGTCGGTTACATTAAGCAGTCTATTCTCTGAAAATAGTCCAGACAGCATGTACCCAACAGTGAGGTCAGTGGGATTGGAGAGAGTCCCCTCTCCCTCTCTCCTCCCGAGTATCATTTCTCACTCGGCAGGATCCGTCCACGTTATCGGAGGGCTCCTGGCAAGCGGGGAGTCGCCGACCCGCGTTCAATGTGCCGGTCCGCTTAGCGAGTGCGTCCCGCACGCCCCCATGTCTTCTTTTTTTTCATTTTCATATTTTAGAAAAAATAATTTTTCATATTTTTTTTCTGCTTCAAAGTAGATTAAGTGAAGCTTCACCTCCATTCAGAGCCTGCTGATCTTCACATATGTTGCTCTTTATATGGCCCCCAACCATAATCTGGAAATATATTAATTTCAGACTTCTGGACATAAAACTTACATATTGTGTAAACCACACACAGACATGTGAAATCCCTTAGCTAGATGAGCCTCAAACATCAGAGCAATGGCCTAGGCGACAACACCTTGGGTGGGCAATTGTCTTCCAAATGAATGTTCATATATAACACGCCATTCTCCAAATCAATATTTCTATATAACATGCCATTCTCCTTGCATTATGCTGTTGGGTCAGGGAGGAGGGAGGTTGCAATGCTGGGAAAAACACCTCCACAGCAGATCAACACAGCATTGCAACATTTTTCGAATGAAAGTAACAGCGCCCTTGGGCACCCCTGTAGTTTATTTTTAGTCATTTAGCAGACACTCTTATCCAGAGTGACTTAATATATTTTTTGTGTAATTATTTTTTTCATACCTGCCCCCCAGTGGGAATCAAACCCTAAACCCTGGCATTGCAAATACCATGCTCTACAAACTGAGCCTCATCCCTGCCACAATTCAGACTACTTGACATAATTATCATTCCTATCTAAACCTAACGGCTTGTGAAACCCCCACACAGAGGTGTGAAATTCCTCAACTTGAGGAGCTTCAAACATCAGAACAATGGCCTGACAACACCTGAGACATTTTTTAGGAAGATGGCATCATCTGGTTCTATTGCCAACATGATTAGCTAAGTTATAAAAAAAAGTATATTACAGAGTTAGGCTTTCACAATAACATTCCTGGAAACAGATTGTAATTATGATGCGCATAGGAATCATGAGTGCATTCAGGTGCGTATGCCACGGCTAAGTTTATTCACAGTAGACAAACAGGCTCATTCTGTTCAGAATAACCCAGGGTATGACGTCATGTCATCTTGTAACTATACATCAAATATAGTGATCATAAATGTTGACACTGTATTTGACATGATTTTTCTAATAAGAAAATTTGAAGTGCACATTTGGACTCATGGGTGTTTTGCTTGCTTGTATGACATCAAAGCAGTATTTATTATAGTCCTCAACGTCTCATCTTTCAAAATACATTTAGTCCTCTGAAGCGTAGAGCCTGTGGTCTGAAGTCATGTATAGCATGTTACTGTACAGCCACTGCGTACCAATTTAATTTAGGCGTTTATCAGTGCCATTTTCAACCTGTATACTTTAAAGGGCTACATACAAATTGTGCAACAATATTGCATTTTTAAAAGCCTGTTATATTAAATGAAGTGCCCAGGATAGAGAAAGAGAGAGTGAAAACAGTGGAGTGAGACAGAACGAGAGAGAAAGTGAATTGTGAGAAGAGAGAGAGTGAAAACAGTGGAGTGAGTCAGAGCGAAAGAGAGAGAGAGCTGTGAAGAGAGAGAAAGAGTGAAAACAGTGGAGTAAGAGAGAGAAAGAGAGAGAGAGAGAAAGAGAGAGAGAGAGAGAAAGAAAGAGAGAGAGAACTGTCCACAATGTTAATAGGAACAAAGATTTGTGTTCCTAGGTTAGGGCCCTTAATATGGAATACATTAAATAGAGTGGTTAGAATATATAAAGGGTAACAGTTTCTATGAAGTACATCCAGTCGTCTGAAAAAGTTTGGGCACCCCTCTGAGGCTGCATAATAATTTACTCTGTCGTCACAGAAAATGATCCCAGTGGCATGCCATTCATTTTCTAATAAAAGCTGAGTAATGGGCTATTGTCCAGACAAAGATTTTTAGTGTAGCAATATTAAGTTGTATGAAATTAAATCAGATGTGAAAAATAGGCTATGCCTCAGCCCAATAGGGAATGTCCTCTTGGTGTAACGGTCAAGCTGTTGCTTTCTCCCGCGGTAGACCTGGTTCATATCCCGTCGGTTACATTAAGCAGTCTATTCTCTGAAAATAGTCCAGACAGCATGTACCCAACAGTGAGGTCAGTGGGATTGGAGAGAGTCCCCTCTCCCTCTCTCTGTCTCCTCCCGAGTATCATTTCTTACTCGGCAGGATCCGTCCACGTTTTCGGAGGGCTCCTGGCAAGCGGGGAGTCGCCGACCCGCGTTCAATGTGCCGGTCCGCTTAGCGAGTGCGTCCCGCACGCCCCCATGTCTTCTTTTTTTTCATTTTCATATTTTTGAAAAAATAATTTTTCATTTTTTTTTTCTGCTTCAAAGTAGATTAAGTGAAGCTTCACCTCCATTCAGAGCCTGCTGATTTTCACATATGTTGCTCTTTATATGCCCCCCAACCATAATCTGGAAATATATTAATTTCAGACTTCTGGACATAAAACTTACATATTGTGTAAACCACACACAGACATGTGAAATCCCTTAGCTAGATGAGCCTCAAACATCAGAGCAATGGCCTAGGCGACAACACCTTGGGTGGGCAATTGTCTTCCAAATGAATGTTCATATATAACACGCCATTCTCCAAATCAATATTTCTATATAACGTGCCATTCTCCTTGCATTATGCTGTTGGGTCAGGGAGGAGGGAGGTTGCAATGCTGGGAAAAACACCTCCACAGCAGATCAACACAGCATTGCAACATTTTTCGAATGAAAGTAACAGCGCCCTTGGGCACCCCTGTAGTTTATTTTTAGTCATTTAGCAGACACTCTTATCCAGAGTGACTTAATATATTTTTTGTGTAATTATTTTTTTCATACCTGCCCCCCAGTGGGAATCAAACCCTAAACCCTGGCATTGCAAATACCATGCTCTACAAACTGAGCCTCATCCCTGCCACAATTCAGACTACTGGACATAATTATAATTCCTATCTAAACCTAACGGCTTGTGAAACCCCCACACAGAGGTGTGAAATTCCTCAACTTGAGGAGCTTCAAACATCAGAACAATGGCCTGACAACACCTGAGACATTTTTTAGGAAGATGGCATCATCTGGTTCTATTGCCAACATGATTAGCTAAGTTATAAAAAAAAGTATATTACAGAGTTAGGCTTTCACAATACCATTCCTGGAAACAGATTGTAATTTTGATGCGCATAGGAATCATGAGTGCATTCAGGTGCGTATGCCACGGCTAAGTTTATTCACAGTAGACAAACAGGCTCATTCTGTTCAGAATAACCCAGGGTATGACGTCATGTCATCTTGTAACTATACATCAAATATAGTGATCATAAATGTTGACACTGTATTTGACATGATTTTTCTAATAAGAAAATTTGAAGTGCACATTTGGACTCATGGGTGTTTTGCTTGCTTGTATGACATCAAAGCAGTATTTATTATAGTCCTCAACGTCTCATCTTTCAAAATACATTTAGTCCTCTGAAGCGTAGAGCCTGTGGTCTGAAGTCATGTATAGCATGTTACTGTACAGCCACTGCGTACCAATTTAATTTAGGCGTTTATCAGTGCCATTTTCAACCTGTATACTTTAAAGGGCTACATACAAATTGTGCAACAATATTGCATTTTTAAAAGCCTGTTATATTAAATGAAGTGCCCAGGATAGAGAAAGAGAGAGTGAAAACAGTGGAGTGAGACAGAACGAGAGAGAAAGTGAATTGTGAGAAGAGAGAGAGTGAAAACAGTGGAGTGAGTCAGAGCGAAAGAGAGAGAGAGCTGTGAAGAGAGAGAAAGAGTGAAAACAGTGGAGTAAGAGAGAGAGAGAGAGAGAGAGAGAGAGAGAGAGAGAGAGAGAAAGAGAGAGAGAAAGAAAGAGAGAGAGAACTGTCCACAATGTTAATAGGAACAAAGATTTGTGTTCCTAGGTTAGGGCCCTTAATATGGAATACATTAAATAGAGTGGTTAGAATATATAAAGGGTAACAGTTTCTATGAAGTACATCCAGTCGTCTGAAAAAGTTTGGGCACCCCTCTGAGGCTGCATAATAATGTACTCTGTCGTCACAGAAAATGATCACAGTGGCATGCCATTCATTTTCTAATAAAAGCTGAGTAATGGGCTATTGTCCAGACAAAGATTTTTAGTGTAGCAATATTAAGTTGTATGAAATTAAATCAGATGTGAAAAATAGGCTATGCCTCAGCCCAATAGGGAATGTCCTCTTGGTGTAACGGTCAAGCTGTTGCTTTCTCCCGCGGTAGACCTGGTTCATATCCCGTCGGTTACATTAAGCAGTCTATTCTCTGAAAATAGTCCAGACAGCATGTACCCAACAGTGAGGTCAGTGGGATTGGAGAGAGTCCCCTCTCCCTCTCTCCTCCCGAGTATCATTTCTCACTCGGCAGGATCCGTCCACGTTATCGGAGGGCTCCTGGCAAGCGGGGAGTCGCCGACCCGCGTTCAATGTGCCGGTCCGCTTAGCGAGTGCGTCCCGCACGCCCCCATGTCTTCTTTTTTTTCATTTTCATATTTTTGAAAAAATAATTTTTCTTTTTTTTTTCTGCTTCAAAGTAGATTAAGTCAGCTTCTCCAACATTCCGTTTTTTTCTCTGCTTCAAAGTAGATTAAGTGAAGCTTCACCTCCATTCAGAGCCTGCTGATCTTCACATATGTTGCTCTTTATATGCCCCCCAACCATAATCTGGAAATATATTAATTTCAGACTTCTGGACATAAAACTTACAAATTGTGTAAACCACACACAGACATGTGAAATCCCTTAGCTAGATGAGCCTCAAACATCAGAGCAATGGCCTAGGCGACAACACCTTGGGTGGGCAATTGTCTTCCAAATGAATGTTCATATATAACACGCCATTCTCCAAATCAATATTTCTATATAACATGCCATTCTCCTTGCATTATGCTGTTGGGTCAGGGAGGAGGGAGGTTGCAATGCTGGGAAAAACACCTCCACAGCAGATCAACACAGCATTGCAACATTTTTCGAATGAAAGTAACAGCGCCCTTGGGCACCCCTGTAGTTTATTTTTAGTCATTTAGCAGACACTCTTATCCAGAGTGACTTAATATATTTTTTGTGTAATTATTTTTTTCATACCTGCCCCCCAGTGGTAATCAAACCCTAAACCCTGGCATTGCAAATACCATGCTCTACAAACTGAGCCTCATCCCTGCCACAATTCAGACTACTGGACATAATTATAATTCCTATCTAAACCTAACGGCTTGTGAAACCCCCACACAGAGGTGTGAAATTCCTCAACTTGAGGAGCTTCAAACATCAGAACAATGGCCTGACAACACCTGAGACATTTTTTAGGAAGATGGCATCATCTGGTTCTATTGCCAACATGATTAGCTAAGTTATAAAAAAGTATATTACAGAGTTAGGCTTTCACAATAACATTCCTGGAAACAGATTGTAATTTTGATGCGCATAGGAATCATGAGTGCATTCAGGTGCGTATGCCACGGCTAAGTTTATTCACAGTAGACAAACAGGCTCATTCTGTTCAGAATAACCCAGGGTATGACGTCATGTCATCTTGTAACTATACATCAAATATAGTGATCATAAATGTTGACACTGTATTTGACATGAGTTTTATAATAAGAAAATTTGAAGTGCACATTTGGACTCATGGGTGTTTTGCTTGCTTGTATGACATCAAAGCAGTATTTATTATAGTCCTCAACGTCTCATCTTTCAAAATACATTTAGTCCTCTGAAACGTAGAGCCTGTGGTCTGAAGTCATGTATAGCATGTTACTGTACAGCCACTGCGTACCAATTTAGGCGTTTATCAGTGCCATTTTCAACCTGTATACTTTAAAGGGCTACATACAAATTGTGCAACAATATTGCATTTTTAAAAGCCTGTTATATTAAATGAAGTGCCCAGGATAGAGAAAGAGAGAGTGAAAACAGTGGGGTGAGACAGAACGAGAGAGAGAGAGAGCTGTGAAGAGAGAGAAAGAGTGAAAACAGTGGAGTAAGAGAGAGAGAGAGAGAGAGAGAGAGAGAGAGAGAGAGAGAGAGAGAGAAAGAGAGAGAGAACTGTCCACAATGTTAATAGGAACAAAGATTTGTGTTCCTAGGTTAGGGCCCTTAATATGGAATACATTAAATAGAGTGGTTAGAATATATAAAGGTTAACAGTTTCTATGAAGTACATCCAGTCGTCTGAAAAAGTTTGGGCACCCCTCTGAGGCTGCATAATAATTTACTCTGTCGTCACAGAAAATGATCCCAGTGGCATGCCATTCATTTTCTAATAAAAGCTGAGTAATGGGCTATTGTCCAGACAAATATTTTTAGTGTAGCAATATTAAGTTGTATGAAATTAAATCAGATGTGAAAAATAGGCTATGCCTCAGCCCAATAGGGAATGTCCTCTTGGTGTAACGGTCAAGCTGTTGCTTTCTCCCGCGGTAGACCTGGTTCATATCCCGTCGGTTACATTAAGCAGTCTATTCTCTGAAAATAGTCCAGACAGCATGTACCCAACAGTGAGGTCAGTGGGATTGGAGAGAGTCCCCTCTCCCTCTCTCTGTCTCCTCCCGAGTATCATTTCTTACTCGGCAGGATCCGTCCACGTTTTCGGAGGGCTCCTGGCAAGCGGGGAGTCGCCGACCCGCGTTCAATGTGCCGGTCCGCTTAGCGAGTGCGTCCCGCACGCCCCCATGTCTTCTTTTTTTTCATTTTCATATTTTTGAAAAAATAATTTTTCATTTTTTTTTCTGCTTCAAAGTAGATTAAGTCAGCTTCTCCAACATTCCGTTTTTTTCTCTGCTTCAAAGTAGATTAAGTGAAGCTTCACCTCCATTCAGAGCCTGCTGATCTTCACATATGTTGCTCTTTATATGCCCCCCAACCATAATCTGGAAATATATTAATTTCGGACTTCTGGACATAAAACTTACATATTGTGTAAACCACGCACAGACATGTGAAATCCCTTAGCTAGATGAGCCTCAAACATCAGAGCAATGGCCTAGGCGACAACACCTTGGGTGGGCAATTGTCTTCCAAATGAATGTTCATATATAACACGCCATTCTCCAAATCAATATTTCTATATAACATGCCATTCTCCTTGCATTATGCTGTTGGGTCAGGGAGGAGGGAGGTTGCAATGCTGGGAAAAACACCTCCACAGCAGATCAACACAGCATTGCAACATTTTTCGAATGAAAGTAACAGCGCCCTTGGGCACCCCTGTAGTTTATTTTTAGTCATTTAGCAGACACTCTTATCCAGAGTGACTTAATATATTTTTTGTGTAATTATTTTTTTCATACCTGCCCCCCAGTGGGAATCAAACCCTAAACCCTGGCATTGCAAATACCATGCTCTACAAACTGAGCCTCATCCCTGCCACAATTCAGACTACTTGACATAATTATAATTCCTATCTAAACCTAACGGCTTGTGAAACCCCCACACAGAGGTGTGAAATTCCTCAACTTGAGGAGCTTCAAACATCAGAACAATGGCCTGACAACACCTGAGACATTTTTTAGGAAGATGGCATCATCTGGTTCTATTGCCAACATGATTAGCTAAGTTATAAAAAAGTATATTACAGAGTTAGGCTTTCACAATAACATTCCTGGAAACAGATTGTAATTTTGATGCGCATAGGAATCATGAGTGCATTCAGGTGCGTATGCCACGGCTAAGTTTATTCACAGTAGACAAACAGGCTCATTCTGTTCAGAATAACCCAGGGTATGACGTCATGTCATCTTGTAACTATACATCAAATATAGTGATCATAAATGTTGACACTGTATTTGACATGAGTTTTATAATAAGAAAATTTGAAGTGCACATTTGGACTCATGGGTGTTTTGCTTGCTTGTATGACATCAAAGCAGTATTTATTATAGTCCTCAACGTCTCATCTTTCAAAATACATTTAGTCCTCTGAAACGTAGAGCCTGTGGTCTGAAGTCATGTATAGCATGTTACTGTACAGCCACTGCGTACCAATTTAGGCGTTTATCAGTGCCATTTTCAACCTGTATACTTTAAAGGGCTACATACAAATTGTGCAACAATATTGCATTTTTAAAAGCCTGTTATATTAAATGAAGTGCCCAGGATAGAGAAAGAGAGAGTGAAAACAGTGGGGTGAGACAGAACGAGAGAGAGAGAGAGCTGTGAAGAGAGAGAAAGAGTGAAAACAGTGGAGTAAGAGAGAGAGAGAGAGAGAGAGAGAGAGAGAGAGAGAGAGAGAGAGAGAGAAAGAGAGAGAGAACTGTCCACAATGTTAATAGGAACAAAGATTTGTGTTCCTAGGTTAGGGCCCTTAATATGGAATACATTAAATAGAGTGGTTAGAATATATAAAGGTTAACAGTTTCTATGAAGTACATCCAGTCGTCTGAAAAAGTTTGGGCACCCCTCTGAGGCTGCATAATAATTTACTCTGTCGTCACAGAAAATGATCCCAGTGGCATGCCATTCATTTTCTAATAAAAGCTGAGTAATGGGCTATTGTCCAGACAAATATTTTTAGTGTAGCAATATTAAGTTGTATGAAATTAAATCAGATGTGAAAAATAGGCTATGCCTCAGCCCAATAGGGAATGTCCTCTTGGTGTAACGGTCAAGCTGTTGCTTTCTCCCGCGGTAGACCTGGTTCATATCCCGTCGGTTACATTAAGCAGTCTATTCTCTGAAAATAGTCCAGACAGCATGTACCCAACAGTGAGGTCAGTGGGATTGGAGAGAGTCCCCTCTCCCTCTCTCTGTCTCCTCCCGAGTATCATTTCTTACTCGGCAGGATCCGTCCACGTTTTCGGAGGGCTCCTGGCAAGCGGGGAGTCGCCGACCCGCGTTCAATGTCCCGGTCCGCTTAGCGAGTGCGTCCCGCACGCCCCCATGTCTTCTTTTTTTTCATTTTCATATTTTTGAAAAAATAATTTTTCATTTTTTTTTCTGCTTCAAAGTAGATTAAGTCAGCTTCTCCAACATTCCGTTTTTTTCTCTGCTTCAAAGTAGATTAAGTGAAGCTTCACCTCCATTCAGAGCCTGCTGATCTTCACATATGTTGCTCTTTATATGCCCCCCAACCATAATCTGGAAATATATTAATTTCGGACTTCTGGACATAAAACTTACATATTGTGTAAACCACGCACAGACATGTGAAATCCCTTAGCTAGATGAGCCTCAAACATCAGAGCAATGGCCTAGGCGACAACACCTTGGGTGAGCAATTGTCTTCCAAATGAATGTTCATATATAACACGCCATTCTCCAAATCAATATTTCTATATAACATGCCATTCTCCTTGCATTATGCTGTTGGGTCAGGGAGGAGGGAGGTTGCAATGCTGGGAAAAACACCTCCACAGCAGATCAACACAGCATTGCAACATTTTTCGAATGAAAGTAACAGCGCCCTTGGGCACCCCTGTAGTTTATTTTTAGTCATTTAGCAGACACTCTTATCCAGAGTGACTTAATATATTTTTTGTGTAATTATTTTTTTCATACCTGCCCCCCAGTGGGAATCAAACCCTAAACCCTGGCATTGCAAATACCATGCTCTACAAACTGAGCCTCATCCCTGCCGCAATTCAGACTACTTGACATAATTATAATTCCTATCTAAACCTAACGGCTTGTGAAACCCCCACACAGAGGTGTGAAATTCCTCAACTTGAGGAGCTTCAAACATCAGAACAATGGCCTGACAACACCTGAGACATTTTTTAGGAAGATGGCATCATCTGGTTCTATTGCCAACATGATTAGCTAAGTTATAAAAAAAAGTATATTACAGAGTTAGGCTTTCACAATAACATTCCTGGAAACAGATTGTAATTTTGATGCGCATAGGAATCATGAGTGCATTCAGGTGCGTATGCCACGGCTAAGTTTATTCACAGTAGACAAACAGGCTCATTCTGTTCAGAATAACCCAGGGTATGACGTCATGTCATCTTGTAACTATACATCAAATATAGTGATCATAAATGTTGACACTGTATTTGACATGAGTTTTATAATAAGAAAATTTGAAGTGCACATTTGGACTCATGGGTGTTTTGCTTGCTTGTATGACATCAAAGCAGTATTTATTATAGTCCTCAACGTCTCATCTTTCAAAATACATTTAGTCCTCTGAAGCGTAGAGCCTGTGGTCTGAAGCCATGTATAGCATGTTACTGTACAGCCACTGCGTACCAATTTAGGCGTTTATCAGTGCCATTTTCAACCTGTATACTTTAAAGGGCTACATACAAATTGTGCAACAATATTGCATTTTTAAAAGCCTGTTATATTAAATGAAGTGCCCAGGATAGAGAAAGAGAGAGTGAAAACAGTGGAGTGAGACAGAACGAGAGAGAAAGTGAATTGTGAGAAGAGAGAGAGTGAAAACAGTGGAGTGAGTCAGAGCGAAAGAGAGCTGTGAAGAGAGAGAAAGAGTGAAAATAGTGGAGTAAGAGAGAGAGAGAGAGAGAGAGAGAGAAAGAGAGAGAGAACTGTCCACAATGTTAATAGGAACAAAGATTTGTGTTCCTAGGTTAGGGCCCTTAATATGGAATACATTAAATAGAGTGGTTAGAATATATAAAGGGTAACAGTTTCTATGAAGTACATCCAGTCGTCTGAAAAAGTTTGGGCACCCCTCTGAGGCTGCATAATAATTTACTCTGTCGTCACAGAAAATGATCACAGTGGCATGCCATTCATTTTCTAATAAAAGCTGAGTAATGGGCTATTGTCCAGACAAAGATTTTTAGTGTAGCAATATTAAGTTGTATGAAATTAAATCAGATGTGAAAAATAGGCTATGCCTCAGCCCAATAGGGAATGTCCTCTTGGTGTAACGGTCAAGCTGTTGCTTTCTCCCGCGGTAGACCTGGTTCATATCCCGTCGGTTACATTAAGCAGTCTATTCTCTGAAAATAGTCCAGACAGCATGTACCCAACAGTGAGGTCAGTGGGATTGGAGAGAGTCCCCTCTCCCTCTCTCTGTCTCCTCCCGAGTATCATTTCTTACTCGGCAGGATCCGTCCACGTTTTCGGAGGGCTCCTGGCAAGCGGGGAGTCGCCGACCCGCGTTCAATGTGCCGGTCCGCTTAGCGAGTGCGTCCCGCACGCCCCCATGTCTTCTTTTTTTTCATTTTCATATTTTTGAAAAAATAATTTTTCATTTTTTTTTTCTGCTTCAAAGTAGATTAAGTGAAGCTTCACCTCCATTCAGAGCCTGCTGATTTTCACATATGTTGCTCTTTATATGCCCCCCAACCATAATCTGGAAATATATTAATTTCAGACTTCTGGACATAAAACTTACATATTGTGTAAACCACACACAGACATGTGAAATCCCTTAGCTAGATGAGCCTCAAACATCAGAGCAATGGCCTAGGCGACAACACCTTGGGTGGGCAATTGTCTTCCAAATGAATGTTCATATATAACACGCCATTCTCCAAATCAATATTTCTATATAACGTGCCATTCTCCTTGCATTATGCTGTTGGGTCAGGGAGGAGGGAGGTTGCAATGCTGGGAAAAACACCTCCACAGCAGATCAACACAGCATTGCAACATTTTTCGAATGAAAGTAACAGCGCCCTTGGGCACCCCTGTAGTTTATTTTTAGTCATTTAGCAGACACTCTTATCCAGAGTGACTTAATATATTTTTTGTGTAATTATTTTTTTCATACCTGCCCCCCAGTGGGAATCAAACCCTAAACCCTGGCATTGCAAATACCATGCTCTACAAACTGAGCCTCATCCCTGCCACAATTCAGACTACTGGACATAATTATAATTCCTATCTAAACCTAACGGCTTGTGAAACCCCCACACAGAGGTGTGAAATTCCTCAACTTGAGGAGCTTCAAACATCAGAACAATGGCCTGACAACACCTGAGACATTTTTTAGGAAGATGGCATCATCTGGTTCTATTGCCAACATGATTAGCTAAGTTATAAAAAAAAGTATATTACAGAGTTAGGCTTTCACAATACCATTCCTGGAAACAGATTGTAATTTTGATGCGCATAGGAATCATGAGTGCATTCAGGTGCGTATGCCACGGCTAAGTTTATTCACAGTAGACAAACAGGCTCATTCTGTTCAGAATAACCCAGGGTATGACGTCATGTCATCTTGTAACTATACATCAAATATAGTGATCATAAATGTTGACACTGTATTTGACATGATTTTTCTAATAAGAAAATTTGAAGTGCACATTTGGACTCATGGGTGTTTTGCTTGCTTGTATGACATCAAAGCAGTATTTATTATAGTCCTCAACGTCTCATCTTTCAAAATACATTTAGTCCTCTGAAGCGTAGAGCCTGTGGTCTGAAGTCATGTATAGCATGTTACTGTACAGCCACTGCGTACCAATTTAATTTAGGCGTTTATCAGTGCCATTTTCAACCTGTATACTTTAAAGGGCTACATACAAATTGTGCAACAATATTGCATTTTTAAAAGCCTGTTATATTAAATGAAGTGCCCAGGATAGAGAAAGAGAGAGTGAAAACAGTGGAGTGAGACAGAACGAGAGAGAAAGTGAATTGTGAGAAGAGAGAGAGTGAAAACAGTGGAGTGAGTCAGAGCGAAAGAGAGAGAGAGCTGTGAAGAGAGAGAAAGAGTGAAAACAGTGGAGTAAGAGAGAGAGAGAGAGAGAGAAAGAAAGAGAGAGAGAACTGTCCACAATGTTAATAGGAACAAAGATTTGTGTTCCTAGGTTAGGGCCCTTAATATGGAATACATTAAATAGAGTGGTTAGAATATATAAAGGGTAACAGTTTCTATGAAGTACATCCAGTCGTCTGAAAAAGTTTGGGCACCCCTCTGAGGCTGCATAATAATTTACTCTGTCGTCACAGAAAATGATCCCAGTGGCATGCCATTCATTTTCTAATAAAAGCTGAGTAATGGGCTATTGTCCAGACAAAGATTTTTAGTGTAGCAATATTAAGTTGTATGAAATTAAATCAGATGTGAAAAATAGGCTATGCCTCAGCCCAATAGGGAATGTCCTCTTGGTGTAACGGTCAAGCTGTTGCTTTCTCCCGCGGTAGACCTGGTTCATATCCCGTCGGTTACATTAAGCAGTCTATTCTCTGAAAATAGTCCAGACAGCATGTACCCAACAGTGAGGTCAGTGGGATTGGAGAGAGTCCCCTCTCCCTCTCTCTGTCTCCTCCCGAGTATCATTTCTTACTCGGCAGGATCCGTCCACGTTTTCGGAGGGCTCCTGGCAAGCGGGGAGTCGCCGACCCGCGTTCAATGTGCCGGTCCGCTTAGCGAGTGCGTCCCGCACGCCCCCATGTCTTCTTTTTTTTCATTTTCATATTTTTGAAAAAATAATTTTTCATTTTTTTTTCTGCTTCAAAGTAGATTAAGTCAGCTTCTCCAACATTCCGTTTTTTTCTCTGCTTCAAAGTAGATTAAGTGAAGCTTCACCTCCATTCAGAGCCTGCTGATCTTCACATATGTTGCTCTTTATATGCCCCCCAACCATAATCTGGAAATATATTAATTTCGGACTTCTGGACATAAAACTTACATATTGTGTAAACCACGCACAGACATGTGAAATCCCTTAGCTAGATGAGCCTCAAACATCAGAGCAATGGCCTAGGCGACAACACCTTGGGTGGGCAATTGTCTTCCAAATGAATGTTCATATATAACACGCCATTCTCCAAATCAATATTTCTATATAACATGCCATTCTCCTTGCATTATGCTGTTGGGTCAGGGAGGAGGGAGGTTGCAATGCTGGGAAAAACACCTCCACAGCAGATCAACACAGCATTGCAACATTTTTCGAATGAAAGTAACAGCGCCCTTGGGCACCCCTGTAGTTTATTTTTAGTCATTTAGCAGACACTCTTATCCAGAGTGACTTAATATATTTTTTGTGTAATTATTTTTTTCATACCTGCCCCCCAGTGGGAATCAAACCCTAAACCCTGGCATTGCAAATACCATGCTCTACAAACTGAGCCTCATCCCTGCCACAATTCAGACTACTTGACATAATTATAATTCCTATCTAAACCTAACGGCTTGTGAAACCCCCACACAGAGGTGTGAAATTCCTCAACTTGAGGAGCTTCAAACATCAGAACAATGGCCTGACAACACCTGAGACATTTTTTAGGAAGATGGCATCATCTGGTTCTATTGCCAACATGATTAGCTAAGTTATAAAAAAGTATATTACAGAGTTAGGCTTTCACAATAACATTCCTGGAAACAGATTGTAATTTTGATGCGCATAGGAATCATGAGTGCATTCAGGTGCGTATGCCACGGCTAAGTTTATTCACAGTAGACAAACAGGCTCATTCTGTTCAGAATAACCCAGGGTATGACGTCATGTCATCTTGTAACTATACATCAAATATAGTGATCATAAATGTTGACACTGTATTTGACATGAGTTTTATAATAAGAAAATTTGAAGTGCACATTTGGACTCATGGGTGTTTTGCTTGCTTGTATGACATCAAAGCAGTATTTATTATAGTCCTCAACGTCTCATCTTTCAAAATACATTTAGTCCTCTGAAACGTAGAGCCTGTGGTCTGAAGTCATGTATAGCATGTTACTGTACAGCCACTGCGTACCAATTTAGGCGTTTATCAGTGCCATTTTCAACCTGTATACTTTAAAGGGCTACATACAAATTGTGCAACAATATTGCATTTTTAAAAGCCTGTTATATTAAATGAAGTGCCCAGGATAGAGAAAGAGAGAGTGAAAACAGTGGGGTGAGACAGAACGAGAGAGAGAGAGAGCTGTGAAGAGAGAGAAAGAGTGAAAACAGTGGAGTAAGAGAGAGAGAGAGAGAGAGAGAGAGAGAGAGAGAGAGAGAGAGAGAGAGAAAGAGAGAGAGAACTGTCCACAATGTTAATAGGAACAAAGATTTGTGTTCCTAGGTTAGGGCCCTTAATATGGAATACATTAAATAGAGTGGTTAGAATATATAAAGGTTAACAGTTTCTATGAAGTACATCCAGTCGTCTGAAAAAGTTTGGGCACCCCTCTGAGGCTGCATAATAATTTACTCTGTCGTCACAGAAAATGATCACAGTGGCATGCCATTCATTTTCTAATAAAAGCTGAGTAATGGGCTATTGTCCAGACAAATATTTTTAGTGTAGCAATATTAAGTTGTATGAAATTAAATCAGATGTGAAAAATAGGCTATGCCTCAGCCCAATAGGGAATGTCCTCTTGGTGTAACGGTCAAGCTGTTGCTTTCTCCCGCGGTAGACCTGGTTCATATCCCGTCGGTTACATTAAGCAGTCTATTCTCTGAAAATAGTCCAGACAGCATGTACCCAACAGTGAGGTCAGTGGGATTGGAGAGAGTCCCCTCTCCCTCTCTCTGTCTCCTCCCGAGTATCATTTCTTACTCGGCAGGATCCGTCCACGTTTTCGGAGGGCTCCTGGCAAGCGGGGAGTCGCCGACCCGCGTTCAATGTCCCGGTCCGCTTAGCGAGTGCGTCCCGCACGCCCCCATGTCTTCTTTTTTTTCATTTTCATATTTTTGAAAAAATAATTTTTCATTTTTTTTTCTGCTTCAAAGTAGATTAAGTCAGCTTCTCCAACATTCCGTTTTTTTCTCTGCTTCAAAGTAGATTAAGTGAAGCTTCACCTCCATTCAGAGCCTGCTGATCTTCACATATGTTGCTCTTTATATGCCCCCCAACCATAATCTGGAAATATATTAATTTCGGACTTCTGGACATAAAACTTACATATTGTGTAAACCACGCACAGACATGTGAAATCCCTTAGCTAGATGAGCCTCAAACATCAGAGCAATGGCCTAGGCGACAACACCTTGGGTGAGCAATTGTCTTCCAAATGAATGTTCATATATAACACGCCATTCTCCAAATCAATATTTCTATATAACATGCCATTCTCCTTGCATTATGCTGTTGGGTCAGGGAGGAGGGAGGTTGCAATGCTGGGAAAAACACCTCCACAGCAGATCAACACAGCATTGCAACATTTTTCGAATGAAAGTAACAGCGCCCTTGGGCACCCCTGTAGTTTATTTTTAGTCATTTAGCAGACACTCTTATCCAGAGTGACTTAATATATTTTTTGTGTAATTATTTTTTTCATACCTGCCCCCCAGTGGGAATCAAACCCTAAACCCTGGCATTGCAAATACCATGCTCTACAAACTGAGCCTCATCCCTGCCGCAATTCAGACTACTTGACATAATTATAATTCCTATCTAAACCTAACGGCTTGTGAAACCCCCACACAGAGGTGTGAAATTCCTCAACTTGAGGAGCTTCAAACATCAGAACAATGGCCTGACAACACCTGAGACATTTTTTAGGAAGATGGCATCATCTGGTTCTATTGCCAACATGATTAGCTAAGTTATAAAAAAAAGTATATTACAGAGTTAGGCTTTCACAATAACATTCCTGGAAACAGATTGTAATTTTGATGCGCATAGGAATCATGAGTGCATTCAGGTGCGTATGCCACGGCTAAGTTTATTCACAGTAGACAAACAGGCTCATTCTGTTCAGAATAACCCAGGGTATGACGTCATGTCATCTTGTAACTATACATCAAATATAGTGATCATAAATGTTGACACTGTATTTGACATGAGTTTTATAATAAGAAAATTTGAAGTGCACATTTGGACTCATGGGTGTTTTGCTTGCTTGTATGACATCAAAGCAGTATTTATTATAGTCCTCAACGTCTCATCTTTCAAAATACATTTAGTCCTCTGAAGCGTAGAGCCTGTGGTCTGAAGCCATGTATAGCATGTTACTGTACAGCCACTGCGTACCAATTTAGGCGTTTATCAGTGCCATTTTCAACCTGTATACTTTAAAGGGCTACATACAAATTGTGCAACAATATTGCATTTTTAAAAGCCTGTTATATTAAATGAAGTGCCCAGGATAGAGAAAGAGAGAGTGAAAACAGTGGAGTGAGACAGAACGAGAGAGAAAGTGAATTGTGAGAAGAGAGAGAGTGAAAACAGTGGAGTGAGTCAGAGCGAAAGAGAGCTGTGAAGAGAGAGAAAGAGTGAAAATAGTGGAGTAAGAGAGAGAGAGAGAGAGAGAGAGAGAGAGAACTGTCCACAATGTTAATAGGAACAAAGATTTGTGTTCCTAGGTTAGGGCCCTTAATATGGAATACATTAAATAGAGTGGTTAGAATATATAAAGGGTAACAGTTTCTATGAAGTACATCCAGTCGTCTGAAAAAGTTTGGGCACCCCTCTGAGGCTGCATAATAATTTACTCTGTCGTCACAGAAAATGATCACAGTGGCATGCCATTCATTTTCTAATAAAAGCTGAGTAATGGGCTATTGTCCAGACAAAGATTTTTAGTGTAGCAATATTAAGTTGTATGAAATTAAATCAGATGTGAAAAATAGGCTATGCCTCAGCCCAATAGGGAATGTCCTCTTGGTGTAACGGTCAAGCTGTTGCTTTCTCCCGCGGTAGACCTGGTTCATATCCCGTCGGTTACATTAAGCAGTCTATTCTCTGAAAATAGTCCAGACAGCATGTACCCAACAGTGAGGTCAGTGGGATTGGAGAGAGTCCCCTCTCCCTCTCTCTGTCTCCTCCCGAGTATCATTTCTTACTCGGCAGGATCCGTCCACGTTTTCGGAGGGCTCCTGGCAAGCGGGGAGTCGCCGACCCGCGTTCAATGTGCCGGTCCGCTTAGCGAGTGCGTCCCGCACGCCCCCATGTCTTCTTTTTTTTCATTTTCATATTTTTGAAAAAATAATTTTTCATTTTTTTTTTCTGCTTCAAAGTAGATTAAGTGAAGCTTCACCTCCATTCAGAGCCTGCTGATTTTCACATATGTTGCTCTTTATATGCCCCCCAACCATAATCTGGAAATATATTAATTTCAGACTTCTGGACATAAAACTTACATATTGTGTAAACCACACACAGACATGTGAAATCCCTTAGCTAGATGAGCCTCAAACATCAGAGCAATGGCCTAGGCGACAACACCTTGGGTGGGCAATTGTCTTCCAAATGAATGTTCATATATAACACGCCATTCTCCAAATCAATATTTCTATATAACGTGCCATTCTCCTTGCATTATGCTGTTGGGTCAGGGAGGAGGGAGGTTGCAATGCTGGGAAAAACACCTCCACAGCAGATCAACACAGCATTGCAACATTTTTCGAATGAAAGTAACAGCGCCCTTGGGCACCCCTGTAGTTTATTTTTAGTCATTTAGCAGACACTCTTATCCAGAGTGACTTAATATATTTTTTGTGTAATTATTTTTTTCATACCTGCCCCCCAGTGGGAATCAAACCCTAAACCCTGGCATTGCAAATACCATGCTCTACAAACTGAGCCTCATCCCTGCCACAATTCAGACTACTGGACATAATTATAATTCCTATCTAAACCTAACGGCTTGTGAAACCCCCACACAGAGGTGTGAAATTCCTCAACTTGAGGAGCTTCAAACATCAGAACAATGGCCTGACAACACCTGAGACATTTTTTAGGAAGATGGCATCATCTGGTTCTATTGCCAACATGATTAGCTAAGTTATAAAAAAAAGTATATTACAGAGTTAGGCTTTCACAATACCATTCCTGGAAACAGATTGTAATTTTGATGCGCATAGGAATCATGAGTGCATTCAGGTGCGTATGCCACGGCTAAGTTTATTCACAGTAGACAAACAGGCTCATTCTGTTCAGAATAACCCAGGGTATGACGTCATGTCATCTTGTAACTATACATCAAATATAGTGATCATAAATGTTGACACTGTATTTGACATGATTTTTCTAATAAGAAAATTTGAAGTGCACATTTGGACTCATGGGTGTTTTGCTTGCTTGTATGACATCAAAGCAGTATTTATTATAGTCCTCAACGTCTCATCTTTCAAAATACATTTAGTCCTCTGAAGCGTAGAGCCTGTGGTCTGAAGTCATGTATAGCATGTTACTGTACAGCCACTGCGTACCAATTTAATTTAGGCGTTTATCAGTGCCATTTTCAACCTGTATACTTTAAAGGGCTACATACAAATTGTGCAACAATATTGCATTTTTAAAAGCCTGTTATATTAAATGAAGTGCCCAGGATAGAGAAAGAGAGAGTGAAAACAGTGGAGTGAGACAGAACGAGAGAGAAAGTGAATTGTGAGAAGAGAGAGAGTGAAAACAGTGGAGTGAGTCAGAGCGAAAGAGAGAGAGAGCTGTGAAGAGAGAGAAAGAGTGAAAACAGTGGAGTAAGAGAGAGAAAGAGAGAGAGAAAGAAAGAGAGAGAGAACTGTCCACAATGTTAATAGGAACAAAGATTTGTGTTCCTAGGTTAGGGCCCTTAATATGGAATACATTAAATAGAGTGGTTAGAATATATAAAGGGTAACAGTTTCTATGAAGTACATCCAGTCGTCTGAAAAAGTTTGGGCACCCCTCTGAGGCTGCATAATAATTTACTCTGTCGTCACAGAAAATGATCCCAGTGGCATGCCATTCATTTTCTAATAAAAGCTGAGTAATGGGCTATTGTCCAGACAAAGATTTTTAGTGTAGCAATATTAAGTTGTATGAAATTAAATCAGATGTGAAAAATAGGCTATGCCTCAGCCCAATAGGGAATGTCCTCTTGGTGTAACGGTCAAGCTGTTGCTTTCTCCCGCGGTAGACCTGGTTCATATCCCGTCGGTTACATTAAGCAGTCTATTCTCTGAAAATAGTCCAGACAGCATGTACCCAACAGTGAGGTCAGTGGGATTGGAGAGAGTCCCCTCTCCCTCTCTCTGTCTCCTCCCGAGTATCATTTCTTACTCGGCAGGATCCGTCCACGTTTTCGGAGGGCTCCTGGCAAGCGGGGAGTCGCCGACCCGCGTTCAATGTGCCGGTCCGCTTAGCGAGTGCGTCCCGCACGCCCCCATGTCTTCTTTTTTTTCATTTTCATATTTTTGAAAAAATAATTTTTCATTTTTTTTTCTGCTTCAAAGTAGATTAAGTCAGCTTCTCCAACATTCCGTTTTTTTCTCTGCTTCAAAGTAGATTAAGTGAAGCTTCACCTCCATTCAGAGCCTGCTGATCTTCACATATGTTGCTCTTTATATGCCCCCCAACCATAATCTGGAAATATATTAATTTCGGACTTCTGGACATAAAACTTACATATTGTGTAAACCACGCACAGACATGTGAAATCCCTTAGCTAGATGAGCCTCAAACATCAGAGCAATGGCCTAGGCGACAACACCTTGGGTGGGCAATTGTCTTCCAAATGAATGTTCATATATAACACGCCATTCTCCAAATCAATATTTCTATATAACATGCCATTCTCCTTGCATTATGCTGTTGGGTCAGGGAGGAGGGAGGTTGCAATGCTGGGAAAAACACCTCCACAGCAGATCAACACAGCATTGCAACATTTTTCGAATGAAAGTAACAGCGCCCTTGGGCACCCCTGTAGTTTATTTTTAGTCATTTAGCAGACACTCTTATCCAGAGTGACTTAATATATTTTTTGTGTAATTATTTTTTTCATACCTGCCCCCCAGTGGGAATCAAACCCTAAACCCTGGCATTGCAAATACCATGCTCTACAAACTGAGCCTCATCCCTGCCACAATTCAGACTACTTGACATAGTTATAATTCCTATCTAAACCTAACGGCTTGTGAAACCCCCACACAGAGGTGTGAAATTCCTCAACTTGAGGAGCTTCAAACATCAGAACAATGGCCTGACAACACCTGAGACATTTTTTAGGAAGATGGCATCATCTGGTTCTATTGCCAACATGATTAGCTAAGTTATAAAAAAGTATATTACAGAGTTAGGCTTTCACAATAACATTCCTGGAAACAGATTGTAATTTTGATGCGCATAGGAATCATGAGTGCATTCAGGTGCGTATGCCACGGCTAAGTTTATTCACAGTAGACAAACAGGCTCATTCTGTTCAGAATAACCCAGGGTATGACGTCATGTCATCTTGTAACTATACATCAAATATAGTGATCATAAATGTTGACACTGTATTTGACATGAGTTTTATAATAAGAAAATTTGAAGTGCACATTTGGACTCATGGGTGTTTTGCTTGCTTGTATGACATCAAAGCAGTATTTATTATAGTCCTCAACGTCTCATCTTTCAAAATACATTTAGTCCTCTGAAACGTAGAGCCTGTGGTCTGAAGTCATGTATAGCATGTTACTGTACAGCCACTGCGTACCAATTTAGGCGTTTATCAGTGCCATTTTCAACCTGTATACTTTAAAGGGCTACATACAAATTGTGCAACAATATTGCATTTTTAAAAGCCTGTTATATTAAATGAAGTGCCCAGGATAGAGAAAGAGAGAGTGAAAACAGTGGGGTGAGACAGAACGAGAGAGAGAGAGAGCTGTGAAGAGAGAGAAAGAGTGAAAACAGTGGAGTAAGAGAGAGAGAGAGAGAGAGAGAGAGAGAGAGAGAGAGAGAGAGAGAGAGAGAAAGAGAGAGAGAACTGTCCACAATGTTAATAGGAACAAAGATTTGTGTTCCTAGGTTAGGGCCCTTAATATGGAATACATTAAATAGAGTGGTTAGAATATATAAAGGTTAACAGTTTCTATGAAGTACATCCAGTCGTCTGAAAAAGTTTGGGCACCCCTCTGAGGCTGCATAATAATTTACTCTGTCGTCACAGAAAATGATCCCAGTGGCATGCCATTCATTTTCTAATAAAAGCTGAGTAATGGGCTATTGTCCAGACAAATATTTTTAGTGTAGCAATATTAAGTTGTATGAAATTAAATCAGATGTGAAAAATAGGCTATGCCTCAGCCCAATAGGGAATGTCCTCTTGGTGTAACGGTCAAGCTGTTGCTTTCTCCCGCGGTAGACCTGGTTCATATCCCGTCGGTTACATTAAGCAGTCTATTCTCTGAAAATAGTCCAGACAGCATGTACCCAACAGTGAGGTCAGTGGGATTGGAGAGAGTCCCCTCTCCCTCTCTCTGTCTCCTCCCGAGTATCATTTCTTACTCGGCAGGATCCGTCCACGTTTTCGGAGGGCTCCTGGCAAGCGGGGAGTCGCCGACCCGCGTTCAATGTGCCGGTCCGCTTAGCGAGTGCGTCCCGCACGCCCCCATGTCTTCTTTTTTTTCATTTTCATATTTTTGAAAAAATAATTTTTCATTTTTTTTTCTGCTTCAAAGTAGATTAAGTCAGCTTCTCCAACATTCCGTTTTTTTCTCTGCTTCAAAGTAGATTAAGTGAAGCTTCACCTCCATTCAGAGCCTGCTGATCTTCACATATGTTGCTCTTTATATGCCCCCCAACCATAATCTGGAAATATATTAATTTCGGACTTCTGGACATAAAACTTACATATTGTGTAAACCACGCACAGACATGTGAAATCCCTTAGCTAGATGAGCCTCAAACATCAGAGCAATGGCCTAGGCGACAACACCTTGGGTGAGCAATTGTCTTCCAAATGAATGTTCATATATAACACGCCATTCTCCAAATCAATATTTCTATATAACATGCCATTCTCCTTGCATTATGCTGTTGGGTCAGGGAGGAGGGAGGTTGCAATGCTGGGAAAAACACCTCCACAGCAGATCAACACAGCATTGCAACATTTTTCGAATGAAAGTAACAGCGCCCTTGGGCACCCCTGTAGTTTATTTTTAGTCATTTAGCAGACACTCTTATCCAGAGTGACTTAATATATTTTTTGTGTAATTATTTTTTTCATACCTGCCCCCCAGTGGGAATCAAACCCTAAACCCTGGCATTGCAAATACCATGCTCTACAAACTGAGCCTCATCCCTGCCGCAATTCAGACTACTTGACATAATTATAATTCCTATCTAAACCTAACGGCTTGTGAAACCCCCACACAGAGGTGTGAAATTCCTCAACTTGAGGAGCTTCAAACATCAGAACAATGGCCTGACAACACCTGAGACATTTTTTAGGAAGATGGCATCATCTGGTTCTATTGCCAACATGATTAGCTAAGTTATAAAAAAAAGTATATTACAGAGTTAGGCTTTCACAATAACATTCCTGGAAACAGATTGTAATTTTGATGCGCATAGGAATCATGAGTGCATTCAGGTGCGTATGCCACGGCTAAGTTTATTCACAGTAGACAAACAGGCTCATTCTGTTCAGAATAACCCAGGGTATGACGTCATGTCATCTTGTAACTATACATCAAATATAGTGATCATAAATGTTGACACTGTATTTGACATGAGTTTTATAATAAGAAAATTTGAAGTGCACATTTGGACTCATGGGTGTTTTGCTTGCTTGTATGACATCAAAGCAGTATTTATTATAGTCCTCAACGTCTCATCTTTCAAAATACATTTAGTCCTCTGAAGCGTAGAGCCTGTGGTCTGAAGCCATGTATAGCATGTTACTGTACAGCCACTGCGTACCAATTTAGGCGTTTATCAGTGCCATTTTCAACCTGTATACTTTAAAGGGCTACATACAAATTGTGCAACAATATTGCATTTTTAAAAGCCTGTTATATTAAATGAAGTGCCCAGGATAGAGAAAGAGAGAGTGAAAACAGTGGAGTGAGACAGAACGAGAGAGAAAGTGAATTGTGAGAAGAGAGAGAGTGAAAACAGTGGAGTGAGTCAGAGCGAAAGAGAGAGAGAGCTGTGAAGAGAGAGAAAGAGTGAAAATAGTGGAGTAAGAGAGAGAGAGAGAGAGAGAGAGAGAAAGAGAGAGAGAACTGTCCACAATGTTAATAGGAACAAAGATTTGTGTTCCTAGGTTAGGGCCCTTAATATGGAATACATTAAATAGAGTGGTTAGAATATATAAAGGGTAACAGTTTCTATGAAGTACATCCAGTCGTCTGAAAAAGTTTGGGCACCCCTCTGAGGCTGCATAATAATTTACTCTGTCGTCACAGAAAATGATCACAGTGGCATGCCATTCATTTTCTAATAAAAGCTGAGTAATGGGCTATTGTCCAGACAAAGATTTTTAGTGTAGCAATATTAAGTTGTATGAAATTAAATCAGATGTGAAAAATAGGCTATGCCTCAGCCCAATAGGGAATGTCCTCTTGGTGTAACGGTCAAGCTGTTGCTTTCTCCCGCGGTAGACCTGGTTCATATCCCGTCGGTTACATTAAGCAGTCTATTCTCTGAAAATAGTCCAGACAGCATGTACCCAACAGTGAGGTCAGTGGGATTGGAGAGAGTCCCCTCTCCCTCTCTCTGTCTCCTCCCGAGTATCATTTCTTACTCGGCAGGATCCGTCCACGTTTTCGGAGGGCTCCTGGCAAGCGGGGAGTCGCCGACCCGCGTTCAATGTGCCGGTCCGCTTAGCGAGTGCGTCCCGCACGCCCCCATGTCTTCTTTTTTTTCATTTTCATATTTTTGAAAAAATAATTTTTCATTTTTTTTTTCTGCTTCAAAGTAGATTAAGTGAAGCTTCACCTCCATTCAGAGCCTGCTGATTTTCACATATGTTGCTCTTTATATGCCCCCCAACCATAATCTGGAAATATATTAATTTCAGACTTCTGGACATAAAACTTACATATTGTGTAAACCACACACAGACATGTGAAATCCCTTAGCTAGATGAGCCTCAAACATCAGAGCAATGGCCTAGGCGACAACACCTTGGGTGGGCAATTGTCTTCCAAATGAATGTTCATATATAACACGCCATTCTCCAAATCAATATTTCTATATAACGTGCCATTCTCCTTGCATTATGCTGTTGGGTCAGGGAGGAGGGAGGTTGCAATGCTGGGAAAAACACCTCCACAGCAGATCAACACAGCATTGCAACATTTTTCGAATGAAAGTAACAGCGCCCTTGGGCACCCCTGTAGTTTATTTTTAGTCATTTAGCAGACACTCTTATCCAGAGTGACTTAATATATTTTTTGTGTAATTATTTTTTTCATACCTGCCCCCCAGTGGGAATCAAACCCTAAACCCTGGCATTGCAAATACCATGCTCTACAAACTGAGCCTCATCCCTGCCACAATTCAGACTACTGGACATAATTATAATTCCTATCTAAACCTAACGGCTTGTGAAACCCCCACACAGAGGTGTGAAATTCCTCAACTTGAGGAGCTTCAAACATCAGAACAATGGCCTGACAACACCTGAGACATTTTTTAGGAAGATGGCATCATCTGGTTCTATTGCCAACATGATTAGCTAAGTTATAAAAAAAAGTATATTACAGAGTTAGGCTTTCACAATACCATTCCTGGAAACAGATTGTAATTTTGATGCGCATAGGAATCATGAGTGCATTCAGGTGCGTATGCCACGGCTAAGTTTATTCACAGTAGACAAACAGGCTCATTCTGTTCAGAATAACCCAGGGTATGACGTCATGTCATCTTGTAACTATACATCAAATATAGTGATCATAAATGTTGACACTGTATTTGACATGATTTTTCTAATAAGAAAATTTGAAGTGCACATTTGGACTCATGGGTGTTTTGCTTGCTTGTATGACATCAAAGCAGTATTTATTATAGTCCTCAACGTCTCATCTTTCAAAATACATTTAGTCCTCTGAAGCGTAGAGCCTGTGGTCTGAAGTCATGTATAGCATGTTACTGTACAGCCACTGCGTACCAATTTAATTTAGGCGTTTATCAGTGCCATTTTCAACCTGTATACTTTAAAGGGCTACATACAAATTGTGCAACAATATTGCATTTTTAAAAGCCTGTTATATTAAATGAAGTGCCCAGGATAGAGAAAGAGAGAGTGAAAACAGTGGAGTGAGACAGAACGAGAGAGAAAGTGAATTGTGAGAAGAGAGAGAGTGAAAACAGTGGAGTGAGTCAGAGCGAAAGAGAGAGAGAGCTGTGAAGAGAGAGAAAGAGTGAAAACAGTGGAGTAAGAGAGAGAAAGAGAGAGAGAAAGAAAGAGAGAGAGAACTGTCCACAATGTTAATAGGAACAAAGATTTGTGTTCCTAGGTTAGGGCCCTTAATATGGAATACATTAAATAGAGTGGTTAGAATATATAAAGGTTAACAGTTTCTATGAAGTACATCCAGTCGTCTGAAAAAGTTTGGGCACCCCTCTGAGGCTGCATAATAATTTACTCTGTCGTCACAGAAAATGATCCCAGTGGCATGCCATTCATTTTCTAATAAAAGCTGAGTAATGGGCTATTGTCCAGACAAATATTTTTAGTGTAGCAATATTAAGTTGTATGAAATTAAATCAGATGTGAAAAATAGGCTATGCCTCAGCCCAATAGGGAATGTCCTCTTGGTGTAACGGTCAAGCTGTTGCTTTCTCCCGCGGTAGACCTGGTTCATATCCCGTCGGTTACATTAAGCAGTCTATTCTCTGAAAATAGTCCAGACAGCATGTACCCAACAGTGAGGTCAGTGGGATTGGAGAGAGTCCCCTCTCCCTCTCTCTGTCTCCTCCCGAGTATCATTTCTTACTCGGCAGGATCCGTCCACGTTTTCGGAGGGCTCCTGGCAAGCGGGGAGTCGCCGACCCGCGTTCAATGTGCCGGTCCGCTTAGCGAGTGCGTCCCGCACGCCCCCATGTCTTCTTTTTTTTCATTTTCATATTTTTGAAAAAATAATTTTTCATTTTTTTTTCTGCTTCAAAGTAGATTAAGTCAGCTTCTCCAACATTCCGTTTTTTTCTCTGCTTCAAAGTAGATTAAGTGAAGCTTCACCTCCATTCAGAGCCTGCTGATCTTCACATATGTTGCTCTTTATATGCCCCCCAACCATAATCTGGAAATATATTAATTTCGGACTTCTGGACATAAAACTTACATATTGTGTAAACCACGCACAGACATGTGAAATCCCTTAGCTAGATGAGCCTCAAACATCAGAGCAATGGCCTAGGCGACAACACCTTGGGTGAGCAATTGTCTTCCAAATGAATGTTCATATATAACACGCCATTCTCCAAATCAATATTTCTATATAACGTGCCATTCTCATTGCATTATGCTGTTGGGTCATGGAGGAGGGAGGTTGCAATGCTGGGAAAAACACCTCCACAGCAGATCAACACAGCATTGCAACATTTTTCGAATGAAAGTAACAGCGCCCTTGGGCACCCCTGTAGTTTATTTTTAGTCATTTAGCAGACACTCTTATCCAGAGTGACTTAATATATTTTTTGTGTAATTATTTTTTTCATACCTGCCCCCCAGTGGGAATCAAACCCTAAACCCTGGCATTGCAAATACCATGCTCTACAAACTGAGCCTCATCCCTGCCGCAATTCAGACTACTTAACATAATTATAATTCCTATCTAAACCTAACGGCTTGTGAAACCCCCACACAGAGGTGTGAAATTCCTCAACTTGAGGAGCTTCAAACATCAGAACAATGGCCTGACAACACCTGAGACATTTTTTAGGAAGATGGCATCATCTGGTTCTATTGCCAACATGATTAGCTAAGTTATAAAAAAAAGTATATTACAGAGTTAGGCTTTCACAATAACATTCCTGGAAACAGATTGTAATTTTGATGCGCATAGGAATCATGAGTGCATTCAGGTGCGTATGCCACGGCTAAGTTTATTCACAGTAGACAAACAGGCTCATTCTGTTCAGAATAACCCAGGGTATGACGTCATGTCATCTTGTAACTATACATCAAATATAGTGATCATAAATGTTGACACTGTATTTGACATGAGTTTTATAATAAGAAAATTTGAAGTGCACATTTGGACTCATGGGTGTTTTGCTTGCTTGTATGACATCAAAGCAGTATTTATTATAGTCCTCAACGTCTCATCTTTCAAAATACATTTAGTCCTCTGAAGCGTAGAGCCTGTGGTCTGAAGCCATGTATAGCATGTTACTGTACAGCCACTGCGTACCAATTTAGGCGTTTATCAGTGCCATTTTCAACCTGTATACTTTAAAGGGCTACATACAAATTGTGCAACAATATTGCATTTTTAAAAGCCTGTTATATTAAATGAAGTGCCCAGGATAGAGAAAGAGAGAGTGAAAACAGTGGAGTGAGACAGAACGAGAGAGAAAGTGAATTGTGAGAAGAGAGAGAGTGAAAACAGTGGAGTGAGTCAGAGCGAAAGAGAGAGAGAGCTGTGAAGAGAGAGAAAGAGTGAAAATAGTGGAGTAAGAGAGAGAGAGAGAGAGAGAGAGAGAGAAAGAGAGAGAGAGAGAGAGAGAGAGAAAGAGAGAGAGAACTGTCCACAATGTTAATAGGAACAAAGATTTGTGTTCCTAGGTTAGGGCCCTTAATATGGAATACATTAAATAGAGTGGTTAGAATATATAAAGGGTAACAGTTTCTATGAAGTACATCCAGTCGTCTGAAAAAGTTTGGGCACCCCTCTGAGGCTGCATAATAATTTACTCTGTCGTCACAGAAAATGATCACAGTGGCATGCCATTCATTTTCTAATAAAAGCTGAGTAATGGGCTATTGTCCAGACAAAGATTTTTAGTGTAGCAATATTAAGTTGTATGAAATTAAATCAGATGTGAAAAATAGGCTATGCCTCAGCCCAATAGGGAATGTCCTCTTGGTGTAACGGTCAAGCTGTTGCTTTCTCCCGCGGTAGAGCTGGTTCATATCCCGTCGGTTACATTAAGCAGTCTATTCTCTGAAAATAGTCCAGACAGCATGTACCCAACAGTGAGGTCAGTGGGATTGGAGAGAGTCCCCTCTCCCTCTCTCTGTCTCCTCCCGAGTATCATTTCTTACTCGGCAGGATCCGTCCACGTTTTCGGAGGGCTCCTGGCAAGCGGGGAGTCGCCGACCCGCGTTCAATGTGCCGGTCCGCTTAGCGAGTGCGTCCCGCACGCCCCCATGTCTTCTTTTTTTTCATTTTCATATTTTTGAAAAAATAATTTTTCATTTTTTTTTTCTGCTTCAAAGTAGATTAAGTGAAGCTTCACCTCCATTCAGAGCCTGCTGATTTTCACATATGTTGCTCTTTATATGCCCCCCAACCATAATCTGGAAATATATTAATTTCAGACTTCTGGACATAAAACTTACATATTGTGTAAACCACACACAGACATGTGAAATCCCTTAGCTAGATGAGCCTCAAACATCAGAGCAATGGCCTAGGCGACAACACCTTGGGTGGGCAATTGTCTTCCAAATGAATGTTCATATATAACACGCCATTCTCCAAATCAATATTTCTATATAACGTGCCATTCTCCTTGCATTATGCTGTTGGGTCAGGGAGGAGGGAGGTTGCAATGCTGGGAAAAACACCTCCACAGCAGATCAACACAGCATTGCAACATTTTTCGAATGAAAGTAACAGCGCCCTTGGGCACCCCTGTAGTTTATTTTTAGTCATTTAGCAGACACTCTTATCCAGAGTGACTTAATATATTTTTTGTGTAATTATTTTTTTCATACCTGCCCCCCAGTGGGAATCAAACCCTAAACCCTGGCATTGCAAATACCATGCTCTACAAACTGAGCCTCATCCCTGCCACAATTCAGACTACTGGACATAATTATAATTCCTATCTAAACCTAACGGCTTGTGAAACCCCCACACAGAGGTGTGAAATTCCTCAACTTGAGGAGCTTCAAACATCAGAACAATGGCCTGACAACACCTGAGACATTTTTTAGGAAGATGGCATCATCTGGTTCTATTGCCAACATGATTAGCTAAGTTATAAAAAAAAGTATATTACAGAGTTAGGCTTTCACAATACCATTCCTGGAAACAGATTGTAATTTTGATGCGCATAGGAATCATGAGTGCATTCAGGTGCGTATGCCACGGCTAAGTTTATTCACAGTAGACAAACAGGCTCATTCTGTTCAGAATAACCCAGGGTATGACGTCATGTCATCTTGTAACTATACATCAAATATAGTGATCATAAATGTTGACACTGTATTTGACATGATTTTTCTAATAAGAAAATTTGAAGTGCACATTTGGACTCATGGGTGTTTTGCTTGCTTGTATGACATCAAAGCAGTATTTATTATAGTCCTCAACGTCTCATCTTTCAAAATACATTTAGTCCTCTGAAGCGTAGAGCCTGTGGTCTGAAGTCATGTATAGCATGTTACTGTACAGCCACTGCGTACCAATTTAATTTAGGCGTTTATCAGTGCCATTTTCAACCTGTATACTTTAAAGGGCTACATACAAATTGTGCAACAATATTGCATTTTTAAAAGCCTGTTATATTAAATGAAGTGCCCAGGATAGAGAAAGAGAGAGTGAAAACAGTGGAGTGAGACAGAACGAGAGAGAAAGTGAATTGTGAGAAGAGAGAGAGAGTGAAAACAGTGGAGTGAGTCAGAGCGAAAGAGAGAGAGAGCTGTGAAGAGAGAGAAAGAGTGAAAACAGTGGAGTAAGAGAGAGAGAGAGAGAGAGAGAGCTGTGAAGAGAGAGAAAGAGTGAAAACAGTGGAGTAAGAGAGAGAGAGAGAGAGAGAGAAAGAGAGAGAGAAAGAGAGAGAGAACTGTCCACAATGTTAATAGGAACAAAGATTTGTGTTCCTAGGTTAGGGCCCTTAATATGGAATACATTAAATAGAGTGGTTAGAATATATAAAGGGTAACAGTTTCTATGAAGTACATCCAGTCGTCTGAAAAAGTTTGGGCACCCCTCTGAGGCTGCATAATAATTTACTCTGTCGTCACAGAAAATGATCACAGTGGCATGCCATTCATTTTCTAATAAAAGCTGAGTAATGGGCTATTGTCCAGACAAAGATTTTTAGTGTAGCAATATTAAGTTGTATGAAATTAAATCAGATGTGAAAAATAGGCTATGCCTCAGCCCAATAGGGAATGTCCTCTTGGTGTAACGGTCAAGCTGTTGCTTTCTCCCGCGGTAGACCTGGTTCATATCCCGTCGGTTACATTAAGCAGTCTATTCTCTGAAAATAGTCCAGACAGCATGTACCCAACAGTGAGGTCAGTGGGATTGGAGAGAGTCCCCTCTCCCTCTCTCTGTCTCCTCCCGAGTATCATTTCTTACTCGGCAGGATCCGTCCACGTTTTCGGAGGGCTCCTGGCAAGCGGGGAGTCGCCGACCCGCGTTCAATGTGCCGGTCCGCTTAGCGAGTGCGTCCCGCACGCCCCCATGTCTTTTTTTTTTCATTTTCATATTTTTGAAAAAATAATTTTTCATTTTTTTTTCTGCTTCAAAGTAGATTAAGTCAGCTTCTCCAACATTCCGTTTTTTTCTCTGCTTCAAAGTAGATTAAGTGAAGCTTCACCTCCATTCAGAGCCTGCTGATCTTCACATATGTTGCTCTTTATATGCCCCCCAACCATAATCTGGAAATATATTAATTTCAGACTTCTGGACATAAAACTTACATATTGTGTAAACCACACACAGACATGTGAAATCCCTTAGCTAGATGAGCCTCAAACATCAGAGCAATGGCCTAGGCGACAACACCTTGGGTGGGCAATTGTCTTCCAAATGAATGTTCATATATAACACGCCATTCTCCAAATCAATATTTCTATATAACATGCCATTCTCCTTGCATTATGCTGTTGGGTCATGGAGGAGGGAGGTTGCAATGCTGGGAAAAACACCTCCACAGGAGATCAACACAGCATTGCAACATTTTTCGAATGAAAGTAACAGCGCCCTTGGGCACCCCTGTAGTTTATTTTTAGTCATTTAGCAGACACTCTTATCCAGAGTGACTTAATATATTTTTTGTGTAATTATTTTTTTCATACCTGCCCCCCAGTGGGAATCAAACCCTAAACCCTGGCATTGCAAATACCATGCTCTACAAACTGAGCCTCATCCCTGCCACAATTCAGACTACTTGACATAATTATAATTCCTATCTAAACCTAACGGCTTGTGAAACCCCCACACAGAGGTGTGAAATTCCTCAACTTGAGGAGCTTCAAACATCAGAACAATGGCCTGACAACACCTGAGACATTTTTTAGGAAGATGGCATCATCTGGTTCTATTGCCAACATGATTAGCTAAGTTATAAAAAAAAGTATATTACAGAGTTAGGCTTTCACAATAACATTCCTGGAAACAGATTGTAATTTTGATGCGCATAGGAATCATGAGTGCATTCAGGTGCGTATGCCACGGCTAAGTTTATTCACAGTAGACAAACAGGCTCATTCTGTTCAGAATAACCCAGGGTATGACGTCATGTCATCTTGTAACTATACATCAAATATAGTGATCATAAATGTTGACACTGTATTTGACATGAGTTTTATAATAAGAACATTTGAAGTGCACATTTGGACTCATGGGTGTTTTGCTTGCTTGTATGACATCAAAGCAGTATTTATTATAGTCCTCAACGTCTCATCTTTCAAAATACATTTAGTCCTCTGAAGCGTAGAGCCTGTGGTCTGAAGTCATGTATAGCATGTTACTGTACAGCCACTGCGTACCAATTTAGGCGTTTATCAGTGCCATTTTCAACCTGTATACTTTAAAGGGCTACATACAAATTGTGCAACAATATTGCATTTTTAAAAGCCTGTTATATTAAATGAAGTGCCCAGGATAGAGAAAGAGAGAGTGAAAACAGTGGAGTGAGACAGAACGAGAGAGAAAGTGAATTGTGAGAAGAGAGAGAGTGAAAACAGTGGAGTGAGTCAGAGCGAAAGAGAGAGAGAGCTGTGAAGAGAGAGAAAGAGTGAAAATAGTGGAGTAAGAGAGAGAGAGAGAGAGAGAAAGAGAGAGAGAAAGAGAGAGAGAACTGTCCACAATGTTAATAGGAACAAAGATTTGTGTTCCTAGGTTAGGGCCCTTAATATGGAATACATTAAATAGAGTGGTTAGAATATATAAAGGGTAACAGTTTCTATGAAGTACATCCAGTCGTCTGAAAAAGTTTGGGCACCCCTCTGAGGCTGCATAATAATTTACTCTGTCGTCACAGAAAATGATCACAGTGGCATGCCATTCATTTTCTAATAAAAGCTGAGTAATGGGCTATTGTCCAGACAAAGATTTTTAGTGTAGCAATATTAAGTTGTATGAAATTAAATCAGATGTGAAAAATAGGCTATGCCTCAGCCCAATAGGGAATGTCCTCTTGGTGTAACGGTCAAGCTGTTGCTTTCTCCCGCGGTAGACCTGGTTCATATCCCGTCGGTTACATTAAGCAGTCTATTCTCTGAAAATAGTCCAGACAGCATGTACCCAACAGTGAGGTCAGTGGGATTGGAGAGAGTCCCCTCTCCCTCTCTCTGTCTCCTCCCGAGTATCATTTCTTACTCGGCAGGATCCGTCCACGTTTTCGGAGGGCTCCTGGCAAGCGGGGAGTCGCCGACCCGCGTTCAATGTGCCGGTCCGCTTAGCGAGTGCGTCCCGCACGCCCCCATGTCTTCTTTTTTTTCATTTTCATATTTTTGAAAAAATAATTTTTCATTTTTTTTTTCTGCTTCAAAGTAGATTAAGTCAGCTTCTCCAACATTCCGTTTTTTTCTCTGCTTCAAAGTAGATTAAGTGAAGCTTCACCTCCATTCAGAGCCTGCTGATCTTCACATATGTTGCTCTTTATATGCCCCCCAACCATAATCTGGAAATATATTAATTTCAGACTTCTGGACATAAAACTTACATATTGTGTAAACCACACACAGACATGTGAAATCCCTTAGCTAGATGAGCCTCAAACATCAGAGCAATGGCCTAGGCGACAACACCTTGGGTGGGCAATTGTCTTCCAAATGAATGTTCATATATAACACGCCATTCTCCAAATCAATATTTCTATATAACATGCCATTCTCCTTGCATTATGCTGTTGGGTCATGGAGGAGGGAGGTTGCAATGCTGGGAAAAACACCTCCACAGGAGATCAACACAGCATTGCAACATTTTTCGAATGAAAGTAACAGCGCCCTTGGGCACCCCTGTAGTTTATTTTTAGTCATTTAGCAGACACTCTTATCCAGAGTGACTTAATATATTTTTTGTGTAATTATTTTTTTCATACCTGCCCCCCAGTGGGAATCAAACCCTAAACCCTGGCATTGCAAATACCATGCTCTACAAACTGAGCCTCATCCCTGCCACAATTCAGACTACTTGACATAATTATAATTCCTATCTAAACCTAACGGCTTGTGAAACCCCCACACAGAGGTGTGAAATTCCTCAACTTGAGGAGCTTCAAACATCAGAACAATGGCCTGACAACACCTGAGACATTTTTTAGGAAGATGGCATCATCTGGTTCTATTGCCAACATGATTAGCTAAGTTATAAAAAAAAGTATATTACAGAGTTAGGCTTTCACAATAACATTCCTGGAAACAGATTGTAATTTTGATGCGCATAGGAATCATGAGTGCATTCAGGTGCGTATGCCACGGCTAAGTTTATTCACAGTAGACAAACAGGCTCATTCTGTTCAGAATAACCCAGGGTATGACGTCATGTCATCTTGTAACTATACATCAAATATAGTGATCATAAATGTTGACACTGTATTTGACATGAGTTTTATAATAAGAACATTTGAAGTGCACATTTGGACTCATGGGTGTTTTGCTTGCTTGTATGACATCAAAGCAGTATTTATTATAGTCCTCAACGTCTCATCTTTCAAAATACATTTAGTCCTCTGAAGCGTAGAGCCTGTGGTCTGAAGTCATGTATAGCATGTTACTGTACAGCCACTGCGTACCAATTTAGGCGTTTATCAGTGCCATTTTCAACCTGTATACTTTAAAGGGCTACATACAAATTGTGCAACAATATTGCATTTTTAAAAGCCTGTTATATTAAATGAAGTGCCCAGGATAGAGAAAGAGAGAGTGAAAACAGTGGAGTGAGACAGAACGAGAGAGAAAGTGAATTGTGAGAAGAGAGAGAGTGAAAACAGTGGAGTGAGTCAGAGCGAAAGAGAGAGAGAGCTGTGAAGAGAGAGAAAGAGTGAAAATAGTGGAGTAAGAGAGAGAGAGAGAGAGAGAGAGAAAGAGAGAGAGAACTGTCCACAATGTTAATAGGAACAAAGATTTGTGTTCCTAGGTTAGGGCCCTTAATATGGAATACATTAAATAGAGTGGTTAGAATATATAAAGGGTAACAGTTTCTATGAAGTACATCCAGTCGTCTGAAAAAGTTTGGGCACCCCTCTGAGGCTGCATAATAATTTACTCTGTCGTCACAGAAAATGATCACAGTGGCATGCCATTCATTTTCTAATAAAAGCTGAGTAATGGGCTATTGTCCAGACAAAGATTTTTAGTGTAGCAATATTAAGTTGTATGAAATTAAATCAGATGTGAAAAATAGGCTATGCCTCAGCCCAATAGGGAATGTCCTCTTGGTGTAACGGTCAAGCTGTTGCTTTCTCCCGCGGTAGACCTGGTTCATATCCCGTCGGTTACATTAAGAAGTCTATTCTCTGAAAATAGTCCAGACAGCATGTACCCAACAGTGAGGTCAGTGGGATTGGAGAGAGTCCCCTCTCCCTCTCTCTGTCTCCTCCCGAGTATCATTTCTTACTCGGCAGGATCCGTCCACGTTTTCGGAGGGCTCCTGGCAAGCGGGGAGTCGCCGACCCGCGTTCAATGTGCCGGTCCGCTTAGCGAGTGCGTCCCGCACGCCCCCATGTCTTTTTTTTTTCATTTTCATATTTTTGAAAAAATAATTTTTCATTTTTTTTTCTGCTTCAAAGTAGATTAAGTCAGCTTCTCCAACATTCCGTTTTTTTCTCTGCTTCAAAGTAGATTAAGTGAAGCTTCACCTCCATTCAGAGCCTGCTGATCTTCACATATGTTGCTCTTTATATGCCCCCCAACCATAATCTGGAAATATATTAATTTCAGACTTCTGGACATAAAACTTACATATTGTGTAAACCACACACAGACATGTGAAATCCCTTAGCTAGATGAGCCTCAAACATCAGAGCAATGGCCTAGGCGACAACACCTTGGGTGGGCAATTGTCTTCCAAATGAATGTTCATATATAACACGCCATTCTCCAAATCAATATTTCTATATAACATGCCATTCTCCTTGCATTATGCTGTTGGGTCATGGAGGAGGGAGGTTGCAATGCTGGGAAAAACACCTCCACAGGAGATCAACACAGCATTGCAACATTTTTCGAATGAAAGTAACAGCGCCCTTGGGCACCCCTGTAGTTTATTTTTAGTCATTTAGCAGACACTCTTATCCAGAGTGACTTAATATATTTTTTGTGTAATTATTTTTTTCATACCTGCCCCCCAGTGGGAATCAAACCCTAAACCCTGGCATTGCAAATACCATGCTCTACAAACTGAGCCTCATCCCTGCCACAATTCAGACTACTTGACATAATTATAATTCCTATCTAAACCTAACGGCTTGTGAAACCCCCACACAGAGGTGTGAAATTCCTCAACTTGAGGAGCTTCAAACATCAGAACAATGGCCTGACAACACCTGAGACATTTTTTAGGAAGATGGCATCATCTGGTTCTATTGCCAACATGATTAGCTAAGTTATAAAAAAAAGTATATTACAGAGTTAGGCTTTCACAATAACATTCCTGGAAACAGATTGTAATTTTGATGCGCATAGGAATCATGAGTGCATTCAGGTGCGTATGCCACGGCTAAGTTTATTCACAGTAGACAAACAGGCTCATTCTGTTCAGAATAACCCAGGGTATGACGTCATGTCATCTTGTAACTATACATCAAATATAGTGATCATAAATGTTGACACTGTATTTGACATGAGTTTTATAATAAGAACATTTGAAGTGCACATTTGGACTCATGGGTGTTTTGCTTGCTTGTATGACATCAAAGCAGTATTTATTATAGTCCTCAACGTCTCATCTTTCAAAATACATTTAGTCCTCTGAAGCGTAGAGCCTGTGGTCTGAAGTCATGTATAGCATGTTACTGTACAGCCACTGCGTACCAATTTAGGCGTTTATCAGTGCCATTTTCAACCTGTATACTTTAAAGGGCTACATACAAATTGTGCAACAATATTGCATTTTTAAAAGCCTGTTATATTAAATGAAGTGCCCAGGATAGAGAAAGAGAGAGTGAAAACAGTGGAGTGAGACAGAACGAGAGAGAAAGTGAATTGTGAGAAGAGAGAGAGTGAAAACAGTGGAGTGAGTCAGAGCGAAAGAGAGAGAGAGCTGTGAAGAGAGAGAAAGAGTGAAAATAGTGGAGTAAGAGAGAGAGAGAGAGAGAGAAAGAGAGAGAGAAAGAGAGAGAGAACTGTCCACAATGTTAATAGGAACAAAGATTTGTGTTCCTAGGTTAGGGCCCTTAATATGGAATACATTAAATAGAGTGGTTAGAATATATAAAGGGTAACAGTTTCTATGAAGTACATCCAGTCGTCTGAAAAAGTTTGGGCACCCCTCTGAGGCTGCATAATAATTTACTCTGTCGTCACAGAAAATGATCACAGTGGCATGCCATTCATTTTCTAATAAAAGCTGAGTAATGGGCTATTGTCCAGACAAAGATTTTTAGTGTAGCAATATTAAGTTGTATGAAATTAAATCAGATGTGAAAAATAGGCTATGCCTCAGCCCAATAGGGAATGTCCTCTTGGTGTAACGGTCAAGCTGTTGCTTTCTCCCGCGGTAGACCTGGTTCATATCCCGTCGGTTACATTAAGCAGTCTATTCTCTGAAAATAGTCCAGACAGCATGTACCCAACAGTGAGGTCAGTGGGATTGGAGAGAGTCCCCTCTCCCTCTCTCTGTCTCCTCCCGAGTATCATTTCTTACTCGGCAGGATCCGTCCACGTTTTCGGAGGGCTCCTGGCAAGCGGGGAGTCGCCGACCCGCGTTCAATGTGCCGGTCCGCTTAGCGAGTGCGTCCCGCACGCCCCCATGTCTTCTTTTTTTTCATTTTCATATTTTTGAAAAAATAATTTTTCATTTTTTTTTTCTGCTTCAAAGTAGATTAAGTCAGCTTCTCCAACATTCCGTTTTTTTCTCTGCTTCAAAGTAGATTAAGTGAAGCTTCACCTCCATTCAGAGCCTGCTGATCTTCACATATGTTGCTCTTTATATGCCCCCCAACCATAATCTGGAAATATATTAATTTCAGACTTCTGGACATAAAACTTACATATTGTGTAAACCACACACAGACATGTGAAATCCCTTAGCTAGATGAGCCTCAAACATCAGAGCAATGGCCTAGGCGACAACACCTTGGGTGGGCAATTGTCTTCCAAATGAATGTTCATATATAACACGCCATTCTCCAAATCAATATTTCTATATAACATGCCATTCTCCTTGCATTATGCTGTTGGGTCATGGAGGAGGGAGGTTGCAATGCTGGGAAAAACACCTCCACAGGAGATCAACACAGCATTGCAACATTTTTCGAATGAAAGTAACAGCGCCCTTGGGCACCCCTGTAGTTTATTTTTAGTCATTTAGCAGACACTCTTATCCAGAGTGACTTAATATATTTTTTGTGTAATTATTTTTTTCATACCTGCCCCCCAGTGGGAATCAAACCCTAAACCCTGGCATTGCAAATACCATGCTCTACAAACTGAGCCTCATCCCTGCCACAATTCAGACTACTTGACATAATTATAATTCCTATCTAAACCTAACGGCTTGTGAAACCCCCACACAGAGGTGTGAAATTCCTCAACTTGAGGAGCTTCAAACATCAGAACAATGGCCTGACAACACCTGAGACATTTTTTAGGAAGATGGCATCATCTGGTTCTATTGCCAACATGATTAGCTAAGTTATAAAAAAAAGTATATTACAGAGTTAGGCTTTCACAATAACATTCCTGGAAACAGATTGTAATTTTGATGCGCATAGGAATCATGAGTGCATTCAGGTGCGTATGCCACGGCTAAGTTTATTCACAGTAGACAAACAGGCTCATTCTGTTCAGAATAACCCAGGGTATGACGTCATGTCATCTTGTAACTATACATCAAATATAGTGATCATAAATGTTGACACTGTATTTGACATGAGTTTTATAATAAGAACATTTGAAGTGCACATTTGGACTCATGGGTGTTTTGCTTGCTTGTATGACATCAAAGCAGTATTTATTATAGTCCTCAACGTCTCATCTTTCAAAATACATTTAGTCCTCTGAAGCGTAGAGCCTGTGGTCTGAAGTCATGTATAGCATGTTACTGTACAGCCACTGCGTACCAATTTAGGCGTTTATCAGTGCCATTTTCAACCTGTATACTTTAAAGGGCTACATACAAATTGTGCAACAATATTGCATTTTTAAAAGCCTGTTATATTAAATGAAGTGCCCAGGATAGAGAAAGAGAGAGTGAAAACAGTGGAGTGAGACAGAACGAGAGAGAAAGTGAATTGTGAGAAGAGAGAGAGTGAAAACAGTGGAGTGAGTCAGAGCGAAAGAGAGAGAGAGCTGTGAAGAGAGAGAAAGAGTGAAAATAGTGGAGTAAGAGAGAGAGAGAGAGAGAGAGAGAAAGAGAGAGAGAACTGTCCACAATGTTAATAGGAACAAAGATTTGTGTTCCTAGGTTAGGGCCCTTAATATGGAATACATTAAATAGAGTGGTTAGAATATATAAAGGGTAACAGTTTCTATGAAGTACATCCAGTCGTCTGAAAAAGTTTGGGCACCCCTCTGAGGCTGCATAATAATTTACTCTGTCGTCACAGAAAATGATCACAGTGGCATGCCATTCATTTTCTAATAAAAGCTGAGTAATGGGCTATTGTCCAGACAAAGATTTTTAGTGTAGCAATATTAAGTTGTATGAAATTAAATCAGATGTGAAAAATAGGCTATGCCTCAGCCCAATAGGGAATGTCCTCTTGGTGTAACGGTCAAGCTGTTGCTTTCTCCCGCGGTAGACCTGGTTCATATCCCGTCGGTTACATTAAGCAGTCTATTCTCTGAAAATAGTCCAGACAGCATGTACCCAACAGTGAGGTCAGTGGGATTGGAGAGAGTCCCCTCTCCCTCTCTCTGTCTCCTCCCGAGTATCATTTCTTACTCGGCAGGATCCGTCCACGTTTTCGGAGGGCTCCTGGCAAGCGGGGAGTCGCCGACCCGCGTTCAATGTGCCGGTCCGCTTAGCGAGTGCGTCCCGCACGCCCCCATGTCTTCTTTTTTTTCATTTTCATATTTTTGAAAAAATAATGTTTCATTTTTTTTTTCTGCTTCAAAGTAGATTAAGTGAAGCTTCACCTCCATTCAGAGCCTGCTGATCTTCACATATGTTGCTCTTTATATGCCCCCCAACCATAATCTGGAAATATATTAATTTCAGACTTCTGGACATAAAACTTACATATTGTGTAAACCACACACAGACATGTGAAATCCCTTAGCTAGATGAGCCTCAAACATCAGAGCAATGGCCTAGGCGACAACACCTTGGGTGGGCAATTGTCTTCCAAATGAATGTTCATATATAACACGCCATTCTCCAAATCAATATTTCTATATAACATGCCATTCTCCTTGCATTATGCTGTTGGGTCATGGAGGAGGGAGGTTGCAATGCTGGGAAAAACACCTCCACAGGAGATCAACACAGCATTGCAACATTTTTCGAATGAAAGTAACAGCGCCCTTGGGCACCCCTGTAGTTTATTTTTAGTCATTTAGCAGACACTCTTATCCAGAGTGACTTAATATATTTTTTGTGTAATTATTTTTTTCATACCTGCCCCCCAGTGGGAATCAAACCCTAAACCCTGGCATTGCAAATACCATGCTCTACAAACTGAGCCTCATCCCTGCCACAATTCAGACTACTTGACATAATTATAATTCCTATCTAAACCTAACGGCTTGTGAAACCCCCACACAGAGGTGTGAAATTCCTCAACTTGAGGAGCTTCAAACATCAGAACAATGGCCTGACAACACCTGAGACATTTTTTAGGAAGATGGCATCATCTGGTTCTATTGCCAACATGATTAGCTAAGTTATAAAAAAAAGTATATTACAGAGTTAGGCTTTCACAATAACATTCCTGGAAACAGATTGTAATTTTGATGCGCATAGGAATCATGAGTGCATTCAGGTGCGTATGCCACGGCTAAGTTTATTCACAGTAGACAAACAGGCTCATTCTGTTCAGAATAACCCAGGGTATGACGTCATGTCATCTTGTAACTATACATCAAATATAGTGATCATAAATGTTGACACTGTATTTGACATGAGTTTTATAATAAGAACATTTGAAGTGCACATTTGGACTCATGGGTGTTTTGCTTGCTTGTATGACATCAAAGCAGTATTTATTATAGTCCTCAACGTCTCATCTTTCAAAATACATTTAGTCCTCTGAAGCGTAGAGCCTGTGGTCTGAAGTCATGTATAGCATGTTACTGTACAGCCACTGCGTACCAATTTAGGCGTTTATCAGTGCCATTTTCAACCTGTATACTTTAAAGGGCTACATACAAATTGTGCAACAATATTGCATTTTTAAAAGCCTGTTATATTAAATGAAGTGCCCAGGATAGAGAAAGAGAGAGTGAAAACAGTGGAGTGAGACAGAACGAGAGAGAAAGTGAATTGTGAGAAGAGAGAGAGTGAAAACAGTGGAGTGAGTCAGAGCGAAAGAGAGAGAGAGCTGTGAAGAGAGAGAAAGAGTGAAAATAGTGGAGTAAGAGAGAGAGAGAGAGAGAGAAAGAGAGAGAGAACTGTCCACAATGTTAATAGGAACAAAGATTTGTGTTCCTAGGTTAGGGCCCTTAATATGGAATACATTAAATAGAGTGGTTAGAATATATAAAGGGTAACAGTTTCTATGAAGTACATCCAGTCGTCTGAAAAAGTTTGGGCACCCCTCTGAGGCTGCATAATAATTTACTCTGTCGTCACAGAAAATGATCACAGTGGCATGCCATTCATTTTCTAATAAAAGCTGAGTAATGGGCTATTGTCCAGACAAAGATTTTTAGTGTAGCAATATTAAGTTGTATGAAACTAAATCAGATGTGAAAAATAGGCTATGCCTCAGCCCAATAGGGAATGTCCTCTTGGTGTAACGGTCAAGCTGTTGCTTTCTCCCGCGGTAGACCTGGTTCATATCCCGTCGGTTACATTAAGCAGTCTATTCTCTGAAAATAGTCCAGACAGCATGTACCCAACAGTGAGGTCAGTGGGATTGGAGAGAGTCCCCTCTCCCTCTCTCTGTCTCCTCCCGAGTATCATTTCTTACTCGGCAGGATCCGTCCACGTTTTCGGAGGGCTCCTGGCAAGCGGGGAGTCGCCGACCCGCGTTCAATGTGCCGGTCCGCTTAGCGAGTGCGTCCCGCACGCCCCCATGTCTTCTTTTTTTTCATTTTCATATTTTTGAAAAAATAATTTTTCATTTTTTTTTCTGCTTCAAAGTAGATTAAGTCAGCTTCTCCAACATTCCGTTTTTTTCTCTGCTTCAAAGTAGATTAAGTGAAGCTACACCTCCATTCAGAGCCTGCTGATCTTCACATATGTTGCTCTTTATATGCCCCCCAACCATAATCTGGAAATATATTAATTTCAGACTTCTGGACATAAAACTTACATATTGTGTAAACCACACACAGACATGTGAAATCCCTTAGCTAGATGAGCCTCAAACATCAGAGCAATGGCCTAGGCGACAACACCTTGGGTGGGCAATTGTCTTCCAAATGAATGTTCATATATAACACGCCATTCTCCAAATCAATATTTCTATATAACATGCCATTCTCCTTGCATTATGCTGTTGGGTCATGGAGGAGGGAGGTTGCAATGCTGGGAAAAACACCTCCACAGGAGATCAACACAGCATTGCAACATTTTTCGAATGAAAGTAACAGCGCCCTTGGGCACCCCTGTAGTTTATTTTTAGTCATTTAGCAGACACTCTTATCCAGAGTGACTTAATATATTTTTTGTGTAATTATTTTTTTCATACCTGCCCCCCAGTGGGAATCAAACCCTAAACCCTGGCATTGCAAATACCATGCTCTACAAACTGAGCCTCATCCCTGCCACAATTCAGACTACTTGACATAATTATAATTCCTATCTAAACCTAACGGCTTGTGAAACCCCCACACAGAGGTGTGAAATTCCTCAACTTGAGGAGCTTCAAACATCAGAACAATGGCCTGACAACACCTGAGACATTTTTTAGGAAGATGGCATCATCTGGTTCTATTGCCAACATGATTAGCTAAGTTATAAAAAAAAGTATATTACAGAGTTAGGCTTTCACAATAACATTCCTGGAAACAGATTGTAATTTTGATGCGCATAGGAATCATGAGTGCATTCAGGTGCGTATGCCACGGCTAAGTTTATTCACAGTAGACAAACAGGCTCATTCTGTTCAGAATAACCCAGGGTATGACGTCATGTCATCTTGTAACTATACATCAAATATAGTGATCATAAATGTTGACACTGTATTTGACATGAGTTTTATAATAAGAACATTTGAAGTGCACATTTGGACTCATGGGTGTTTTGCTTGCTTGTATGACATCAAAGCAGTATTTATTATAGTCCTCAACGTCTCATCTTTCAAAATACATTTAGTCCTCTGAAGCGTAGAGCCTGTGGTCTGAAGTCATGTATAGCATGTTACTGTACAGCCACTGCGTACCAATTTAGGCGTTTATCAGTGCCATTTTCAACCTGTATACTTTAAAGGGCTACATACAAATTGTGCAACAATATTGCATTTTTAAAAGCCTGTTATATTAAATGAAGTGCCCAGGATAGAGAAAGAGAGAGTGAAAACAGTGGAGTGAGACAGAACGAGAGAGAAAGTGAATTGTGAGAAGAGAGAGAGTGAAAACAGTGGAGTGAGTCAGAGCGAAAGAGAGAGAGAGCTGTGAAGAGAGAGAAAGAGTGAAAATAGTGGAGTAAGAGAGAGAGAGAGAGAGAGAAAGAGAGAGAGAACTGTCCACAATGTTAATAGGAACAAAGATTTGTGTTCCTAGGTTAGGGCCCTTAATATGGAATACATTAAATAGAGTGGTTAGAATATATAAAGGGTAACAGTTTCTATGAAGTACATCCAGTCGTCTGAAAAAGTTTGGGCACCCCTCTGAGGCTGCATAATAATTTACTCTGTCGTCACAGAAAATGATCACAGTGGCATGCCATTCATTTTCTAATAAAAGCTGAGTAATGGGCTATTGTCCAGACAAAGATTTTTAGTGTAGCAATATTAAGTTGTATGAAATTAAATCAGATGTGAAAAATAGGCTATGCCTCAGCCCAATAGGGAATGTCCTCTTGGTGTAACGGTCAAGCTGTTGCTTTCTCCCGCGGTAGACCTGGTTCATATCCCGTCGGTTACATTAAGCAGTCTATTCTCTGAAAATAGTCCAGACAGCATGTACCCAACAGTGAGGTCAGTGGGATTGGAGAGAGTCCCCTCTCCCTCTCTCTGTCTCCTCCCGAGTATCATTTCTTACTCGGCAGGATCCGTCCACGTTTTCGGAGGGCTCCTGGCAAGCGGGGAGTCGCCGACCCGCGTTCAATGTGCCGGTCCGCTTAGCGAGTGCGTCCCGCACGCCCCCATGTCTTCTTTTTTTTCATTTTCATATTTTTGAAAAAATAATTTTTCATTTTTTTTTTCTGCTTCAAAGTAGATTAAGTCAGCTTCTCCAACATTCCGTTTTTTTCTCTGCTTCAAAGTAGATTAAGTGAAGCTTCACCTCCATTCAGAGCCTGCTGATCTTCACATATGTTGCTCTTTATATGCCCCCCAACCATAATCTGGAAATATATTAATTTCAGACTTCTGGACATAAAACTTACATATTGTGTAAACCACACACAGACATGTGAAATCCCTTAGCTAGATGAGCCTCAAACATCAGAGCAATGGCCTAGGCGACAACACCTTGGGTGGGCAATTGTCTTCCAAATGAATGTTCATATATAACACGCCATTCTCCAAATCAATATTTCTATATAACATGCCATTCTCCTTGCATTATGCTGTTGGGTCAGGGAGGAGGGAGGTTGCAATGCTGGGAAAAACACCTCCACAGCAGATCAACACAGCATTGCAACATTTTTCGAATGAAAGTAACAGCGCCCTTGGGCACCCCTGTAGTTTATTTTTAGTCATTTAGCAGACACTCTTATCCAGAGTGACTTAATATATTTTTTGTGTAATTATTTTTTTCATACCTGCCCCCCAGTGGGAATCAAACCCTAAACCCTGGCATTGCAAATACCATGCTCTACAAACTGAGCCTCATCCCTGCCACAATTCAGACTACTTGACATAATTATAATTCCTATCTAAACCTAACGGCTTGTGAAACCCCCACACAGAGGTGTGAAATTCCTCAACTTGAGGAGCTTCAAACATCAGAACAATGGCCTGACAACACCTGAGACATTTTTTAGGAAGATGGCATCATCTGGTTCTATTGCCAACATGATTAGCTAAGTTATAAAAAAGTATATTACAGAGTTAGGCTTTCACAATAACATTCCTGGAAACAGATTGTAATTTTGATGCGCATAGGAATCATGAGTGCATTCAGGTGCGTATGCCACGGCTAAGTTTATTCACAGTAGACAAACAGGCTCATTCTGTTCAGAATAACCCAGGGTATGACGTCATGTCATCTTGTAACTATACATCAAATATAGTGATCATAAATGTTGACACTGTATTTGACATGAGTTTTATAATAAGAAAATTTGAAGTGCACATTTGGACTCATGGGTGTTTTGCTTGCTTGTATGACATCAAAGCAGTATTTATTATAGTCCTCAACGTCTCATCTTTCAAAATACATTTAGTCCTCTGAAACGTAGAGCCTGTGGTCTGAAGTCATGTATAGCATGTTACTGTACAGCCACTGCGTACCAATTTAGGCGTTTATCAGTGCCATTTTCAACCTGTATACTTTAAAGGGCTACATACAAATTGTGCAACAATATTGCATTTTTAAAAGCCTGTTATATTAAATGAAGTGCCCAGGATAGAGAAAGAGAGAGTGAAAACAGTGGGGTGAGACAGAACGAGAGAGAGAGAGAGCTGTGAAGAGAGAGAAAGAGTGAAAACAGTGGAGTAAGAGAGAGAGAGAGAGAGAGAGAGAGAGAGAGAGAGAGAGAGAGAGAAAGAGAGAGAGAACTGTCCACAATGTTAATAGGAACAAAGATTTGTGTTCCTAGGTTAGGGCCCTTAATATGGAATACATTAAATAGAGTGGTTAGAATATATAAAGGTTAACAGTTTCTATGAAGTACATCCAGTCGTCTGAAAAAGTTTGGGCACCCCTCTGAGGCTGCATAATAATTTACTCTGTCGTCACAGAAAATGATCACAGTGGCATGCCATTCATTTTCTAATAAAAGCTGAGTAATGGGCTATTGTCCAGACAAATATTTTTAGTGTAGCAATATTAAGTTGTATGAAATTAAATCAGATGTGAAAAATAGGCTATGCCTCAGCCCAATAGGGAATGTCCTCTTGGTGTAACGGTCAAGCTGTTGCTTTCTCCCGCGGTAGACCTGGTTCATATCCCGTCGGTTACATTAAGCAGTCTATTCTCTGAAAATAGTCCAGACAGCATGTACCCAACAGTGAGGTCAGTGGGATTGGAGAGAGTCCCCTCTCCCTCTCTCTGTCTCCTCCCGAGTATCATTTCTTACTCGGCAGGATCCGTCCACGTTTTCGGAGGGCTCCTGGCAAGCGGGGAGTCGCCGACCCGCGTTCAATGTCCCGGTCCGCTTAGCGAGTGCGTCCCGCACGCCCCCATGTCTTCTTTTTTTTCATTTTCATATTTTTGAAAAAATAATTTTTCATTTTTTTTTCTGCTTCAAAGTAGATTAAGTCAGCTTCTCCAACATTCCGTTTTTTTCTCTGCTTCAAAGTAGATTAAGTGAAGCTTCACCTCCATTCAGAGCCTGCTGATCTTCACATATGTTGCTCTTTATATGCCCCCCAACTATAATCTGGAAATATATTAATTTCGGACTTCTGGACATAAAACTTACATATTGTGTAAACCACGCACAGACATGTGAAATCCCTTAGCTAGATGAGCCTCAAACATCAGAGCAATGGCCTAGGCGACAACACCTTGGGTGAGCAATTGTCTTCCAAATGAATGTTCATATATAACACGCCATTCTCCAAATCAATATTTCTATATAACATGCCATTCTCCTTGCATTATGCTGTTGGGTCAGGGAGGAGGGAGGTTGCAATGCTGGGAAAAACACCTCCACAGCAGATCAACACAGCATTGCAACATTTTTCGAATGAAAGTAACAGCGCCCTTGGGCACCCCTGTAGTTTATTTTTAGTCATTTAGCAGACACTCTTATCCAGAGTGACTTAATATATTTTTTGTGTAATTATTTTTTTCATACCTGCCCCCCAGTGGGAATCAAACCCTAAACCCTGGCATTGCAAATACCATGCTCTACAAACTGAGCCTCATCCCTGCCGCAATTCAGACTACTTGACATAATTATAATTCCTATCTAAACCTAACGGCTTGTGAAACCCCCACACAGAGGTGTGAAATTCCTCAACTTGAGGAGCTTCAAACATCAGAACAATGGCCTGACAACACCTGAGACATTTTTTAGGAAGATGGCATCATCTGGTTCTATTGCCAACATGATTAGCTAAGTTATAAAAAAAAGTATATTACAGAGTTAGGCTTTCACAATAACATTCCTGGAAACAGATTGTAATTTTGATGCGCATAGGAATCATGAGTGCATTCAGGTGCGTATGCCACGGCTAAGTTTATTCACAGTAGACAAACAGGCTCATTCTGTTCAGAATAACCCAGGGTATGACGTCATGTCATCTTGTAACTATACATCAAATATAGTGATCATAAATGTTGACACTGTATTTGACATGAGTTTTATAATAAGAAAATTTGAAGTGCACATTTGGACTCATGGGTGTTTTGCTTGCTTGTATGACATCAAAGCAGTATTTATTATAGTCCTCAACGTCTCATCTTTCAAAATACATTTAGTCCTCTGAAGCGTAGAGCCTGTGGTCTGAAGCCATGTATAGCATGTTACTGTACAGCCACTGCGTACCAATTTAGGCGTTTATCAGTGCCATTTTCAACCTGTATACTTTAAAGGGCTACATACAAATTGTGCAACAATATTGCATTTTTAAAAGCCTGTTATATTAAATGAAGTGCCCAGGATAGAGAAAGAGAGAGTGAAAACAGTGGAGTGAGACAGAACGAGAGAGAAAGTGAATTGTGAGAAGAGAGAGAGTGAAAACAGTGGAGTGAGTCAGAGCGAAAGAGAGCTGTGAAGAGAGAGAAAGAGTGAAAATAGTGGAGTAAGAGAGAGAGAGAGAGAGAGAGAGAGAGAGAACTGTCCACAATGTTAATAGGAACAAAGATTTGTGTTCCTAGGTTAGGGCCCTTAATATGGAATACATTAAATAGAGTGGTTAGAATATATAAAGGGTAACAGTTTCTATGAAGTACATCCAGTCGTCTGAAAAAGTTTGGGCACCCCTCTGAGGCTGCATAATAATTTACTCTGTCGTCACAGAAAATGATCACAGTGGCATGCCATTCATTTTCTAATAAAAGCTGAGTAATGGGCTATTGTCCAGACAAAGATTTTTAGTGTAGCAATATTAAGTTGTATGAAATTAAATCAGATGTGAAAAATAGGCTATGCCTCAGCCCAATAGGGAATGTCCTCTTGGTGTAACGGTCAAGCTGTTGCTTTCTCCCGCGGTAGACCTGGTTCATATCCCGTCGGTTACATTAAGCAGTCTATTCTCTGAAAATAGTCCAGACAGCATGTACCCAACAGTGAGGTCAGTGGGATTGGAGAGAGTCCCCTCTCCCTCTCTCTGTCTCCTCCCGAGTATCATTTCTTACTCGGCAGGATCCGTCCACGTTTTCGGAGGGCTCCTGGCAAGCGGGGAGTCGCCGACCCGCGTTCAATGTGCCGGTCCGCTTAGCGAGTGCGTCCCGCACGCCCCCATGTCTTCTTTTTTTTCATTTTCATATTTTTGAAAAAATAATTTTTCATTTTTTTTTTCTGCTTCAAAGTAGATTAAGTGAAGCTTCACCTCCATTCAGAGCCTGCTGATTTTCACATATGTTGCTCTTTATATGCCCCCCAACCATAATCTGGAAATATATTAATTTCAGACTTCTGGACATAAAACTTACATATTGTGTAAACCACACACAGACATGTGAAATCCCTTAGCTAGATGAGCCTCAAACATCAGAGCAATGGCCTAGGCGACAACACCTTGGGTGGGCAATTGTCTTCCAAATGAATGTTCATATATAACACGCCATTCTCCAAATCAATATTTCTATATAACGTGCCATTCTCCTTGCATTATGCTGTTGGGTCAGGGAGGAGGGAGGTTGCAATGCTGGGAAAAACACCTCCACAGCAGATCAACACAGCATTGCAACATTTTTCGAATGAAAGTAACAGCGCCCTTGGGCACCCCTGTAGTTTATTTTTAGTCATTTAGCAGACACTCTTATCCAGAGTGACTTAATATATTTTTTGTGTAATTATTTTTTTCATACCTGCCCCCCAGTGGGAATCAAACCCTAAACCCTGGCATTGCAAATACCATGCTCTACAAACTGAGCCTCATCCCTGCCACAATTCAGACTACTGGACATAATTATAATTCCTATCTAAACCTAACGGCTTGTGAAACCCCCACACAGAGGTGTGAAATTCCTCAACTTGAGGAGCTTCAAACATCAGAACAATGGCCTGACAACACCTGAGACATTTTTTAGGAAGATGGCATCATCTGGTTCTATTGCCAACATGATTAGCTAAGTTATAAAAAAAAGTATATTACAGAGTTAGGCTTTCACAATACCATTCCTGGAAACAGATTGTAATTTTGATGCGCATAGGAATCATGAGTGCATTCAGGTGCGTATGCCACGGCTAAGTTTATTCACAGTAGACAAACAGGCTCATTCTGTTCAGAATAACCCAGGGTATGACGTCATGTCATCTTGTAACTATACATCAAATATAGTGATCATAAATGTTGACACTGTATTTGACATGATTTTTCTAATAAGAAAATTTGAAGTGCACATTTGGACTCATGGGTGTTTTGCTTGCTTGTATGACATCAAAGCAGTATTTATTATAGTCCTCAACGTCTCATCTTTCAAAATACATTTAGTCCTCTGAAGCGTAGAGCCTGTGGTCTGAAGTCATGTATAGCATGTTACTGTACAGCCACTGCGTACCAATTTAATTTAGGCGTTTATCAGTGCCATTTTCAACCTGTATACTTTAAAGGGCTACATACAAATTGTGCAACAATATTGCATTTTTAAAAGCCTGTTATATTAAATGAAGTGCCCAGGATAGAGAAAGAGAGAGTGAAAACAGTGGAGTGAGACAGAACGAGAGAGAAAGTGAATTGTGAGAAGAGAGAGAGTGAAAACAGTGGAGTGAGTCAGAGCGAAAGAGAGAGAGAGCTGTGAAGAGAGAGAAAGAGTGAAAACAGTGGAGTAAGAGAGAGAAAGAGAGAGAGAAAGAAAGAGAGAGAGAACTGTCCACAATGTTAATAGGAACAAAGATTTGTGTTCCTAGGTTAGGGCCCTTAATATGGAATACATTAAATAGAGTGGTTAGAATATATAAAGGGTAACAGTTTCTATGAAGTACATCCAGTCGTCTGAAAAAGTTTGGGCACCCCTCTGAGGCTGCATAATAATTTACTCTGTCGTCACAGAAAATGATCCCAGTGGCATGCCATTCATTTTCTAATAAAAGCTGAGTAATGGGCTATTGTCCAGACAAAGATTTTTAGTGTAGCAATATTAAGTTGTATGAAATTAAATCAGATGTGAAAAATAGGCTATGCCTCAGCCCAATAGGGAATGTCCTCTTGGTGTAACGGTCAAGCTGTTGCTTTCTCCCGCGGTAGACCTGGTTCATATCCCGTCGGTTACATTAAGCAGTCTATTCTCTGAAAATAGTCCAGACAGCATGTACCCAACAGTGAGGTCAGTGGGATTGGAGAGAGTCCCCTCTCCCTCTCTCTGTCTCCTCCCGAGTATCATTTCTTACTCGGCAGGATCCGTCCACGTTTTCGGAGGGCTCCTGGCAAGCGGGGAGTCGCCGACCCGCGTTCAATGTGCCGGTCCGCTTAGCGAGTGCGTCCCGCACGCCCCCATGTCTTCTTTTTTTTCATTTTCATATTTTTGAAAAAATAATTTTTCATTTTTTTTTCTGCTTCAAAGTAGATTAAGTCAGCTTCTCCAACATTCCGTTTTTTTCTCTGCTTCAAAGTAGATTAAGTGAAGCTTCACCTCCATTCAGAGCCTGCTGATCTTCACATATGTTGCTCTTTATATGCCCCCCAACCATAATCTGGAAATATATTAATTTCGGACTTCTGGACATAAAACTTACATATTGTGTAAACCACGCACAGACATGTGAAATCCCTTAGCTAGATGAGCCTCAAACATCAGAGCAATGGCCTAGGCGACAACACCTTGGGTGGGCAATTGTCTTCCAAATGAATGTTCATATATAACACGCCATTCTCCAAATCAATATTTCTATATAACATGCCATTCTCCTTGCATTATGCTGTTGGGTCAGGGAGGAGGGAGGTTGCAATGCTGGGAAAAACACCTCCACAGCAGATCAACACAGCATTGCAACATTTTTCGAATGAAAGTAACAGCGCCCTTGGGCACCCCTGTAGTTTATTTTTAGTCATTTAGCAGACACTCTTATCCAGAGTGACTTAATATATTTTTTGTGTAATTATTTTTTTCATACCTGCCCCCCAGTGGGAATCAAACCCTAAACCCTGGCATTGCAAATACCATGCTCTACAAACTGAGCCTCATCCCTGCCACAATTCAGACTACTTGACATAGTTATAATTCCTATCTAAACCTAACGGCTTGTGAAACCCCCACACAGAGGTGTGAAATTCCTCAACTTGAGGAGCTTCAAACATCAGAACAATGGCCTGACAACACCTGAGACATTTTTTAGGAAGATGGCATCATCTGGTTCTATTGCCAACATGATTAGCTAAGTTATAAAAAAGTATATTACAGAGTTAGGCTTTCACAATAACATTCCTGGAAACAGATTGTAATTTTGATGCGCATAGGAATCATGAGTGCATTCAGGTGCGTATGCCACGGCTAAGTTTATTCACAGTAGACAAACAGGCTCATTCTGTTCAGAATAACCCAGGGTATGACGTCATGTCATCTTGTAACTATACATCAAATATAGTGATCATAAATGTTGACACTGTATTTGACATGAGTTTTATAATAAGAAAATTTGAAGTGCACATTTGGACTCATGGGTGTTTTGCTTGCTTGTATGACATCAAAGCAGTATTTATTATAGTCCTCAACGTCTCATCTTTCAAAATACATTTAGTCCTCTGAAACGTAGAGCCTGTGGTCTGAAGTCATGTATAGCATGTTACTGTACAGCCACTGCGTACCAATTTAGGCGTTTATCAGTGCCATTTTCAACCTGTATACTTTAAAGGGCTACATACAAATTGTGCAACAATATTGCATTTTTAAAAGCCTGTTATATTAAATGAAGTGCCCAGGATAGAGAAAGAGAGAGTGAAAACAGTGGGGTGAGACAGAACGAGAGAGAGAGAGAGCTGTGAAGAGAGAGAAAGAGTGAAAACAGTGGAGTAAGAGAGAGAGAGAGAGAGAGAGAGAGAGAGAGAGAGAGAGAGAGAGAGAGAGAAAGAGAGAGAGAACTGTCCACAATGTTAATAGGAACAAAGATTTGTGTTCCTAGGTTAGGGCCCTTAATATGGAATACATTAAATAGAGTGGTTAGAATATATAAAGGTTAACAGTTTCTATGAAGTACATCCAGTCGTCTGAAAAAGTTTGGGCACCCCTCTGAGGCTGCATAATAATTTACTCTGTCGTCACAGAAAATGATCCCAGTGGCATGCCATTCATTTTCTAATAAAAGCTGAGTAATGGGCTATTGTCCAGACAAATATTTTTAGTGTAGCAATATTAAGTTGTATGAAATTAAATCAGATGTGAAAAATAGGCTATGCCTCAGCCCAATAGGGAATGTCCTCTTGGTGTAACGGTCAAGCTGTTGCTTTCTCCCGCGGTAGACCTGGTTCATATCCCGTCGGTTACATTAAGCAGTCTATTCTCTGAAAATAGTCCAGACAGCATGTACCCAACAGTGAGGTCAGTGGGATTGGAGAGAGTCCCCTCTCCCTCTCTCTGTCTCCTCCCGAGTATCATTTCTTACTCGGCAGGATCCGTCCACGTTTTCGGAGGGCTCCTGGCAAGCGGGGAGTCGCCGACCCGCGTTCAATGTGCCGGTCCGCTTAGCGAGTGCGTCCCGCACGCCCCCATGTCTTCTTTTTTTTCATTTTCATATTTTTGAAAAAATAATTTTTCATTTTTTTTTCTGCTTCAAAGTAGATTAAGTCAGCTTCTCCAACATTCCGTTTTTTTCTCTGCTTCAAAGTAGATTAAGTGAAGCTTCACCTCCATTCAGAGCCTGCTGATCTTCACATATGTTGCTCTTTATATGCCCCCCAACCATAATCTGGAAATATATTAATTTCGGACTTCTGGACATAAAACTTACATATTGTGTAAACCACGCACAGACATGTGAAATCCCTTAGCTAGATGAGCCTCAAACATCAGAGCAATGGCCTAGGCGACAACACCTTGGGTGAGCAATTGTCTTCCAAATGAATGTTCATATATAACACGCCATTCTCCAAATCAATATTTCTATATAACATGCCATTCTCCTTGCATTATGCTGTTGGGTCAGGGAGGAGGGAGGTTGCAATGCTGGGAAAAACACCTCCACAGCAGATCAACACAGCATTGCAACATTTTTCGAATGAAAGTAACAGCGCCCTTGGGCACCCCTGTAGTTTATTTTTAGTCATTTAGCAGACACTCTTATCCAGAGTGACTTAATATATTTTTTGTGTAATTATTTTTTTCATACCTGCCCCCCAGTGGGAATCAAACCCTAAACCCTGGCATTGCAAATACCATGCTCTACAAACTGAGCCTCATCCCTGCCGCAATTCAGACTACTTGACATAATTATAATTCCTATCTAAACCTAACGGCTTGTGAAACCCCCACACAGAGGTGTGAAATTCCTCAACTTGAGGAGCTTCAAACATCAGAACAATGGCCTGACAACACCTGAGACATTTTTTAGGAAGATGGCATCATCTGGTTCTATTGCCAACATGATTAGCTAAGTTATAAAAAAAAGTATATTACAGAGTTAGGCTTTCACAATAACATTCCTGGAAACAGATTGTAATTTTGATGCGCATAGGAATCATGAGTGCATTCAGGTGCGTATGCCACGGCTAAGTTTATTCACAGTAGACAAACAGGCTCATTCTGTTCAGAATAACCCAGGGTATGACGTCATGTCATCTTGTAACTATACATCAAATATAGTGATCATAAATGTTGACACTGTATTTGACATGAGTTTTATAATAAGAAAATTTGAAGTGCACATTTGGACTCATGGGTGTTTTGCTTGCTTGTATGACATCAAAGCAGTATTTATTATAGTCCTCAACGTCTCATCTTTCAAAATACATTTAGTCCTCTGAAGCGTAGAGCCTGTGGTCTGAAGCCATGTATAGCATGTTACTGTACAGCCACTGCGTACCAATTTAGGCGTTTATCAGTGCCATTTTCAACCTGTATACTTTAAAGGGCTACATACAAATTGTGCAACAATATTGCATTTTTAAAAGCCTGTTATATTAAATGAAGTGCCCAGGATAGAGAAAGAGAGAGTGAAAACAGTGGAGTGAGACAGAACGAGAGAGAAAGTGAATTGTGAGAAGAGAGAGAGTGAAAACAGTGGAGTGAGTCAGAGCGAAAGAGAGAGAGAGCTGTGAAGAGAGAGAAAGAGTGAAAATAGTGGAGTAAGAGAGAGAGAGAGAGAGAGAGAGAGAAAGAGAGAGAGAACTGTCCACAATGTTAATAGGAACAAAGATTTGTGTTCCTAGGTTAGGGCCCTTAATATGGAATACATTAAATAGAGTGGTTAGAATATATAAAGGGTAACAGTTTCTATGAAGTACATCCAGTCGTCTGAAAAAGTTTGGGCACCCCTCTGAGGCTGCATAATAATTTACTCTGTCGTCACAGAAAATGATCACAGTGGCATGCCATTCATTTTCTAATAAAAGCTGAGTAATGGGCTATTGTCCAGACAAAGATTTTTAGTGTAGCAATATTAAGTTGTATGAAATTAAATCAGATGTGAAAAATAGGCTATGCCTCAGCCCAATAGGGAATGTCCTCTTGGTGTAACGGTCAAGCTGTTGCTTTCTCCCGCGGTAGACCTGGTTCATATCCCGTCGGTTACATTAAGCAGTCTATTCTCTGAAAATAGTCCAGACAGCATGTACCCAACAGTGAGGTCAGTGGGATTGGAGAGAGTCCCCTCTCCCTCTCTCTGTCTCCTCCCGAGTATCATTTCTTACTCGGCAGGATCCGTCCACGTTTTCGGAGGGCTCCTGGCAAGCGGGGAGTCGCCGACCCGCGTTCAATGTGCCGGTCCGCTTAGCGAGTGCGTCCCGCACGCCCCCATGTCTTCTTTTTTTTCATTTTCATATTTTTGAAAAAATAATTTTTCATTTTTTTTTTCTGCTTCAAAGTAGATTAAGTGAAGCTTCACCTCCATTCAGAGCCTGCTGATTTTCACATATGTTGCTCTTTATATGCCCCCCAACCATAATCTGGAAATATATTAATTTCAGACTTCTGGACATAAAACTTACATATTGTGTAAACCACACACAGACATGTGAAATCCCTTAGCTAGATGAGCCTCAAACATCAGAGCAATGGCCTAGGCGACAACACCTTGGGTGGGCAATTGTCTTCCAAATGAATGTTCATATATAACACGCCATTCTCCAAATCAATATTTCTATATAACGTGCCATTCTCCTTGCATTATGCTGTTGGGTCAGGGAGGAGGGAGGTTGCAATGCTGGGAAAAACACCTCCACAGCAGATCAACACAGCATTGCAACATTTTTCGAATGAAAGTAACAGCGCCCTTGGGCACCCCTGTAGTTTATTTTTAGTCATTTAGCAGACACTCTTATCCAGAGTGACTTAATATATTTTTTGTGTAATTATTTTTTTCATACCTGCCCCCCAGTGGGAATCAAACCCTAAACCCTGGCATTGCAAATACCATGCTCTACAAACTGAGCCTCATCCCTGCCACAATTCAGACTACTGGACATAATTATAATTCCTATCTAAACCTAACGGCTTGTGAAACCCCCACACAGAGGTGTGAAATTCCTCAACTTGAGGAGCTTCAAACATCAGAACAATGGCCTGACAACACCTGAGACATTTTTTAGGAAGATGGCATCATCTGGTTCTATTGCCAACATGATTAGCTAAGTTATAAAAAAAAGTATATTACAGAGTTAGGCTTTCACAATACCATTCCTGGAAACAGATTGTAATTTTGATGCGCATAGGAATCATGAGTGCATTCAGGTGCGTATGCCACGGCTAAGTTTATTCACAGTAGACAAACAGGCTCATTCTGTTCAGAATAACCCAGGGTATGACGTCATGTCATCTTGTAACTATACATCAAATATAGTGATCATAAATGTTGACACTGTATTTGACATGATTTTTCTAATAAGAAAATTTGAAGTGCACATTTGGACTCATGGGTGTTTTGCTTGCTTGTATGACATCAAAGCAGTATTTATTATAGTCCTCAACGTCTCATCTTTCAAAATACATTTAGTCCTCTGAAGCGTAGAGCCTGTGGTCTGAAGTCATGTATAGCATGTTACTGTACAGCCACTGCGTACCAATTTAATTTAGGCGTTTATCAGTGCCATTTTCAACCTGTATACTTTAAAGGGCTACATACAAATTGTGCAACAATATTGCATTTTTAAAAGCCTGTTATATTAAATGAAGTGCCCAGGATAGAGAAAGAGAGAGTGAAAACAGTGGAGTGAGACAGAACGAGAGAGAAAGTGAATTGTGAGAAGAGAGAGAGTGAAAACAGTGGAGTGAGTCAGAGCGAAAGAGAGAGAGAGCTGTGAAGAGAGAGAAAGAGTGAAAACAGTGGAGTAAGAGAGAGAAAGAGAGAGAGAAAGAAAGAGAGAGAGAACTGTCCACAATGTTAATAGGAACAAAGATTTGTGTTCCTAGGTTAGGGCCCTTAATATGGAATACATTAAATAGAGTGGTTAGAATATATAAAGGTTAACAGTTTCTATGAAGTACATCCAGTCGTCTGAAAAAGTTTGGGCACCCCTCTGAGGCTGCATAATAATTTACTCTGTCGTCACAGAAAATGATCCCAGTGGCATGCCATTCATTTTCTAATAAAAGCTGAGTAATGGGCTATTGTCCAGACAAATATTTTTAGTGTAGCAATATTAAGTTGTATGAAATTAAATCAGATGTGAAAAATAGGCTATGCCTCAGCCCAATAGGGAATGTCCTCTTGGTGTAACGGTCAAGCTGTTGCTTTCTCCCGCGGTAGACCTGGTTCATATCCCGTCGGTTACATTAAGCAGTCTATTCTCTGAAAATAGTCCAGACAGCATGTACCCAACAGTGAGGTCAGTGGGATTGGAGAGAGTCCCCTCTCCCTCTCTCTGTCTCCTCCCGAGTATCATTTCTTACTCGGCAGGATCCGTCCACGTTTTCGGAGGGCTCCTGGCAAGCGGGGAGTCGCCGACCCGCGTTCAATGTGCCGGTCCGCTTAGCGAGTGCGTCCCGCACGCCCCCATGTCTTCTTTTTTTTCATTTTCATATTTTTGAAAAAATAATTTTTCATTTTTTTTTCTGCTTCAAAGTAGATTAAGTCAGCTTCTCCAACATTCCGTTTTTTTCTCTGCTTCAAAGTAGATTAAGTGAAGCTTCACCTCCATTCAGAGCCTGCTGATCTTCACATATGTTGCTCTTTATATGCCCCCCAACCATAATCTGGAAATATATTAATTTCGGACTTCTGGACATAAAACTTACATATTGTGTAAACCACGCACAGACATGTGAAATCCCTTAGCTAGATGAGCCTCAAACATCAGAGCAATGGCCTAGGCGACAACACCTTGGGTGAGCAATTGTCTTCCAAATGAATGTTCATATATAACACGCCATTCTCCAAATCAATATTTCTATATAACGTGCCATTCTCATTGCATTATGCTGTTGGGTCATGGAGGAGGGAGGTTGCAATGCTGGGAAAAACACCTCCACAGCAGATCAACACAGCATTGCAACATTTTTCGAATGAAAGTAACAGCGCCCTTGGGCACCCCTGTAGTTTATTTTTAGTCATTTAGCAGACACTCTTATCCAGAGTGACTTAATATATTTTTTGTGTAATTATTTTTTTCATACCTGCCCCCCAGTGGGAATCAAACCCTAAACCCTGGCATTGCAAATACCATGCTCTACAAACTGAGCCTCATCCCTGCCGCAATTCAGACTACTTAACATAATTATAATTCCTATCTAAACCTAACGGCTTGTGAAACCCCCACACAGAGGTGTGAAATTCCTCAACTTGAGGAGCTTCAAACATCAGAACAATGGCCTGACAACACCTGAGACATTTTTTAGGAAGATGGCATCATCTGGTTCTATTGCCAACATGATTAGCTAAGTTATAAAAAAAAGTATATTACAGAGTTAGGCTTTCACAATAACATTCCTGGAAACAGATTGTAATTTTGATGCGCATAGGAATCATGAGTGCATTCAGGTGCGTATGCCACGGCTAAGTTTATTCACAGTAGACAAACAGGCTCATTCTGTTCAGAATAACCCAGGGTATGACGTCATGTCATCTTGTAACTATACATCAAATATAGTGATCATAAATGTTGACACTGTATTTGACATGAGTTTTATAATAAGAAAATTTGAAGTGCACATTTGGACTCATGGGTGTTTTGCTTGCTTGTATGACATCAAAGCAGTATTTATTATAGTCCTCAACGTCTCATCTTTCAAAATACATTTAGTCCTCTGAAGCGTAGAGCCTGTGGTCTGAAGCCATGTATAGCATGTTACTGTACAGCCACTGCGTACCAATTTAGGCGTTTATCAGTGCCATTTTCAACCTGTATACTTTAAAGGGCTACATACAAATTGTGCAACAATATTGCATTTTTAAAAGCCTGTTATATTAAATGAAGTGCCCAGGATAGAGAAAGAGAGAGTGAAAACAGTGGAGTGAGACAGAACGAGAGAGAAAGTGAATTGTGAGAAGAGAGAGAGTGAAAACAGTGGAGTGAGTCAGAGCGAAAGAGAGAGAGAGCTGTGAAGAGAGAGAAAGAGTGAAAATAGTGGAGTAAGAGAGAGAGAGAGAGAGAGAGAGAGAGAAAGAGAGAGAGAGAGAGAGAGAGAGAAAGAGAGAGAGAACTGTCCACAATGTTAATAGGAACAAAGATTTGTGTTCCTAGGTTAGGGCCCTTAATATGGAATACATTAAATAGAGTGGTTAGAATATATAAAGGGTAACAGTTTCTATGAAGTACATCCAGTCGTCTGAAAAAGTTTGGGCACCCCTCTGAGGCTGCATAATAATTTACTCTGTCGTCACAGAAAATGATCACAGTGGCATGCCATTCATTTTCTAATAAAAGCTGAGTAATGGGCTATTGTCCAGACAAAGATTTTTAGTGTAGCAATATTAAGTTGTATGAAATTAAATCAGATGTGAAAAATAGGCTATGCCTCAGCCCAATAGGGAATGTCCTCTTGGTGTAACGGTCAAGCTGTTGCTTTCTCCCGCGGTAGACCTGGTTCATATCCCGTCGGTTACATTAAGCAGTCTATTCTCTGAAAATAGTCCAGACAGCATGTACCCAACAGTGAGGTCAGTGGGATTGGAGAGAGTCCCCTCTCCCTCTCTCTGTCTCCTCCCGAGTATCATTTCTTACTCGGCAGGATCCGTCCACGTTTTCGGAGGGCTCCTGGCAAGCGGGGAGTCGCCGACCCGCGTTCAATGTGCCGGTCCGCTTAGCGAGTGCGTCCCGCACGCCCCCATGTCTTCTTTTTTTTCATTTTCATATTTTTGAAAAAATAATTTTTCATTTTTTTTTTCTGCTTCAAAGTAGATTAAGTGAAGCTTCACCTCCATTCAGAGCCTGCTGATTTTCACATATGTTGCTCTTTATATGCCCCCCAACCATAATCTGGAAATATATTAATTTCAGACTTCTGGACATAAAACTTACATATTGTGTAAACCACACACAGACATGTGAAATCCCTTAGCTAGATGAGCCTCAAACATCAGAGCAATGGCCTAGGCGACAACACCTTGGGTGGGCAATTGTCTTCCAAATGAATGTTCATATATAACACGCCATTCTCCAAATCAATATTTCTATATAACGTGCCATTCTCCTTGCATTATGCTGTTGGGTCAGGGAGGAGGGAGGTTGCAATGCTGGGAAAAACACCTCCACAGCAGATCAACACAGCATTGCAACATTTTTCGAATGAAAGTAACAGCGCCCTTGGGCACCCCTGTAGTTTATTTTTAGTCATTTAGCAGACACTCTTATCCAGAGTGACTTAATATATTTTTTGTGTAATTATTTTTTTCATACCTGCCCCCCAGTGGGAATCAAACCCTAAACCCTGGCATTGCAAATACCATGCTCTACAAACTGAGCCTCATCCCTGCCACAATTCAGACTACTGGACATAATTATAATTCCTATCTAAACCTAACGGCTTGTGAAACCCCCACACAGAGGTGTGAAATTCCTCAACTTGAGGAGCTTCAAACATCAGAACAATGGCCTGACAACACCTGAGACATTTTTTAGGAAGATGGCATCATCTGGTTCTATTGCCAACATGATTAGCTAAGTTATAAAAAAAAGTATATTACAGAGTTAGGCTTTCACAATACCATTCCTGGAAACAGATTGTAATTTTGATGCGCATAGGAATCATGAGTGCATTCAGGTGCGTATGCCACGGCTAAGTTTATTCACAGTAGACAAACAGGCTCATTCTGTTCAGAATAACCCAGGGTATGACGTCATGTCATCTTGTAACTATACATCAAATATAGTGATCATAAATGTTGACACTGTATTTGACATGATTTTTCTAATAAGAAAATTTGAAGTGCACATTTGGACTCATGGGTGTTTTGCTTGCTTGTATGACATCAAAGCAGTATTTATTATAGTCCTCAACGTCTCATCTTTCAAAATACATTTAGTCCTCTGAAGCGTAGAGCCTGTGGTCTGAAGTCATGTATAGCATGTTACTGTACAGCCACTGCGTACCAATTTAATTTAGGCGTTTATCAGTGCCATTTTCAACCTGTATACTTTAAAGGGCTACATACAAATTGTGCAACAATATTGCATTTTTAAAAGCCTGTTATATTAAATGAAGTGCCCAGGATAGAGAAAGAGAGAGTGAAAACAGTGGAGTGAGACAGAACGAGAGAGAAAGTGAATTGTGAGAAGAGAGAGAGAGTGAAAACAGTGGAGTGAGTCAGAGCGAAAGAGAGAGAGAGCTGTGAAGAGAGAGAAAGAGTGAAAACAGTGGAGTAAGAGAGAGAGAGAGAGAGAGAGAAAGAGAGAGAGAAAGAGAGAGAGAACTGTCCACAATGTTAATAGGAACAAAGATTTGTGTTCCTAGGTTAGGGCCCTTAATATGGAATACATTAAATAGAGTGGTTAGAATATATAAAGGGTAACAGTTTCTATGAAGTACATCCAGTCGTCTGAAAAAGTTTGGGCACCCCTCTGAGGCTGCATAATAATTTACTCTGTCGTCACAGAAAATGATCACAGTGGCATGCCATTCATTTTCTAATAAAAGCTGAGTAATGGGCTATTGTCCAGACAAAGATTTTTAGTGTAGCAATATTAAGTTGTATGAAATTAAATCAGATGTGAAAAATAGGCTATGCCTCAGCCCAATAGGGAATGTCCTCTTGGTGTAACGGTCAAGCTGTTGCTTTCTCCCGCGGTAGACCTGGTTCATATCCCGTCGGTTACATTAAGCAGTCTATTCTCTGAAAATAGTCCAGACAGCATGTACCCAACAGTGAGGTCAGTGGGATTGGAGAGAGTCCCCTCTCCCTCTCTCTGTCTCCTCCCGAGTATCATTTCTTACTCGGCAGGATCCGTCCACGTTTTCGGAGGGCTCCTGGCAAGCGGGGAGTCGCCGACCCGCGTTCAATGTGCCGGTCCGCTTAGCGAGTGCGTCCCGCACGCCCCCATGTCTTTTTTTTTTCATTTTCATATTTTTGAAAAAATAATTTTTCATTTTTTTTTCTGCTTCAAAGTAGATTAAGTCAGCTTCTCCAACATTCCGTTTTTTTCTCTGCTTCAAAGTAGATTAAGTGAAGCTTCACCTCCATTCAGAGCCTGCTGATCTTCACATATGTTGCTCTTTATATGCCCCCCAACCATAATCTGGAAATATATTAATTTCAGACTTCTGGACATAAAACTTACATATTGTGTAAACCACACACAGACATGTGAAATCCCTTAGCTAGATGAGCCTCAAACATCAGAGCAATGGCCTAGGCGACAACACCTTGGGTGGGCAATTGTCTTCCAAATGAATGTTCATATATAACACGCCATTCTCCAAATCAATATTTCTATATAACATGCCATTCTCCTTGCATTATGCTGTTGGGTCATGGAGGAGGGAGGTTGCAATGCTGGGAAAAACACCTCCACAGGAGATCAACACAGCATTGCAACATTTTTCGAATGAAAGTAACAGCGCCCTTGGGCACCCCTGTAGTTTATTTTTAGTCATTTAGCAGACACTCTTATCCAGAGTGACTTAATATATTTTTTGTGTAATTATTTTTTTCATACCTGCCCCCCAGTGGGAATCAAACCCTAAACCCTGGCATTGCAAATACCATGCTCTACAAACTGAGCCTCATCCCTGCCACAATTCAGACTACTTGACATAATTATAATTCCTATCTAAACCTAACGGCTTGTGAAACCCCCACACAGAGGTGTGAAATTCCTCAACTTGAGGAGCTTCAAACATCAGAACAATGGCCTGACAACACCTGAGACATTTTTTAGGAAGATGGCATCATCTGGTTCTATTGCCAACATGATTAGCTAAGTTATAAAAAAAAGTATATTACAGAGTTAGGCTTTCACAATAACATTCCTGGAAACAGATTGTAATTTTGATGCGCATAGGAATCATGAGTGCATTCAGGTGCGTATGCCACGGCTAAGTTTATTCACAGTAGACAAACAGGCTCATTCTGTTCAGAATAACCCAGGGTATGACGTCATGTCATCTTGTAACTATACATCAAATATAGTGATCATAAATGTTGACACTGTATTTGACATGAGTTTTATAATAAGAACATTTGAAGTGCACATTTGGACTCATGGGTGTTTTGCTTGCTTGTATGACATCAAAGCAGTATTTATTATAGTCCTCAACGTCTCATCTTTCAAAATACATTTAGTCCTCTGAAGCGTAGAGCCTGTGGTCTGAAGTCATGTATAGCATGTTACTGTACAGCCACTGCGTACCAATTTAGGCGTTTATCAGTGCCATTTTCAACCTGTATACTTTAAAGGGCTACATACAAATTGTGCAACAATATTGCATTTTTAAAAGCCTGTTATATTAAATGAAGTGCCCAGGATAGAGAAAGAGAGAGTGAAAACAGTGGAGTGAGACAGAACGAGAGAGAAAGTGAATTGTGAGAAGAGAGAGAGTGAAAACAGTGGAGTGAGTCAGAGCGAAAGAGAGAGAGAGCTGTGAAGAGAGAGAAAGAGTGAAAATAGTGGAGTAAGAGAGAGAGAGAGAGAGAGAAAGAGAGAGAGAAAGAGAGAGAGAACTGTCCACAATGTTAATAGGAACAAAGATTTGTGTTCCTAGGTTAGGGCCCTTAATATGGAATACATTAAATAGAGTGGTTAGAATATATAAAGGGTAACAGTTTCTATGAAGTACATCCAGTCGTCTGAAAAAGTTTGGGCACCCCTCTGAGGCTGCATAATAATTTACTCTGTCGTCACAGAAAATGATCACAGTGGCATGCCATTCATTTTCTAATAAAAGCTGAGTAATGGGCTATTGTCCAGACAAAGATTTTTAGTGTAGCAATATTAAGTTGTATGAAATTAAATCAGATGTGAAAAATAGGCTATGCCTCAGCCCAATAGGGAATGTCCTCTTGGTGTAACGGTCAAGCTGTTGCTTTCTCCCGCGGTAGACCTGGTTCATATCCCGTCGGTTACATTAAGCAGTCTATTCTCTGAAAATAGTCCAGACAGCATGTACCCAACAGTGAGGTCAGTGGGATTGGAGAGAGTCCCCTCTCCCTCTCTCTGTCTCCTCCCGAGTATCATTTCTTACTCGGCAGGATCCGTCCACGTTTTCGGAGGGCTCCTGGCAAGCGGGGAGTCGCCGACCCGCGTTCAATGTGCCGGTCCGCTTAGCGAGTGCGTCCCGCACGCCCCCATGTCTTCTTTTTTTTCATTTTCATATTTTTGAAAAAATAATTTTTCATTTTTTTTTTCTGCTTCAAAGTAGATTAAGTCAGCTTCTCCAACATTCCGTTTTTTTCTCTGCTTCAAAGTAGATTAAGTGAAGCTTCACCTCCATTCAGAGCCTGCTGATCTTCACATATGTTGCTCTTTATATGCCCCCCAACCATAATCTGGAAATATATTAATTTCAGACTTCTGGACATAAAACTTACATATTGTGTAAACCACACACAGACATGTGAAATCCCTTAGCTAGATGAGCCTCAAACATCAGAGCAATGGCCTAGGCGACAACACCTTGGGTGGGCAATTGTCTTCCAAATGAATGTTCATATATAACACGCCATTCTCCAAATCAATATTTCTATATAACATGCCATTCTCCTTGCATTATGCTGTTGGGTCATGGAGGAGGGAGGTTGCAATGCTGGGAAAAACACCTCCACAGGAGATCAACACAGCATTGCAACATTTTTCGAATGAAAGTAACAGCGCCCTTGGGCACCCCTGTAGTTTATTTTTAGTCATTTAGCAGACACTCTTATCCAGAGTGACTTAATATATTTTTTGTGTAATTATTTTTTTCATACCTGCCCCCCAGTGGGAATCAAACCCTAAACCCTGGCATTGCAAATACCATGCTCTACAAACTGAGCCTCATCCCTGCCACAATTCAGACTACTTGACATAATTATAATTCCTATCTAAACCTAACGGCTTGTGAAACCCCCACACAGAGGTGTGAAATTCCTCAACTTGAGGAGCTTCAAACATCAGAACAATGGCCTGACAACACCTGAGACATTTTTTAGGAAGATGGCATCATCTGGTTCTATTGCCAACATGATTAGCTAAGTTATAAAAAAAAGTATATTACAGAGTTAGGCTTTCACAATAACATTCCTGGAAACAGATTGTAATTTTGATGCGCATAGGAATCATGAGTGCATTCAGGTGCGTATGCCACGGCTAAGTTTATTCACAGTAGACAAACAGGCTCATTCTGTTCAGAATAACCCAGGGTATGACGTCATGTCATCTTGTAACTATACATCAAATATAGTGATCATAAATGTTGACACTGTATTTGACATGAGTTTTATAATAAGAACATTTGAAGTGCACATTTGGACTCATGGGTGTTTTGCTTGCTTGTATGACATCAAAGCAGTATTTATTATAGTCCTCAACGTCTCATCTTTCAAAATACATTTAGTCCTCTGAAGCGTAGAGCCTGTGGTCTGAAGTCATGTATAGCATGTTACTGTACAGCCACTGCGTACCAATTTAGGCGTTTATCAGTGCCATTTTCAACCTGTATACTTTAAAGGGCTACATACAAATTGTGCAACAATATTGCATTTTTAAAAGCCTGTTATATTAAATGAAGTGCCCAGGATAGAGAAAGAGAGAGTGAAAACAGTGGAGTGAGACAGAACGAGAGAGAAAGTGAATTGTGAGAAGAGAGAGAGTGAAAACAGTGGAGTGAGTCAGAGCGAAAGAGAGAGAGAGCTGTGAAGAGAGAGAAAGAGTGAAAATAGTGGAGTAAGAGAGAGAGAGAGAGAGAGAGAGAAAGAGAGAGAGAACTGTCCACAATGTTAATAGGAACAAAGATTTGTGTTCCTAGGTTAGGGCCCTTAATATGGAATACATTAAATAGAGTGGTTAGAATATATAAAGGGTAACAGTTTCTATGAAGTACATCCAGTCGTCTGAAAAAGTTTGGGCACCCCTCTGAGGCTGCATAATAATTTACTCTGTCGTCACAGAAAATGATCACAGTGGCATGCCATTCATTTTCTAATAAAAGCTGAGTAATGGGCTATTGTCCAGACAAAGATTTTTAGTGTAGCAATATTAAGTTGTATGAAATTAAATCAGATGTGAAAAATAGGCTATGCCTCAGCCCAATAGGGAATGTCCTCTTGGTGTAACGGTCAAGCTGTTGCTTTCTCCCGCGGTAGACCTGGTTCATATCCCGTCGGTTACATTAAGCAGTCTATTCTCTGAAAATAGTCCAGACAGCATGTACCCAACAGTGAGGTCAGTGGGATTGGAGAGAGTCCCCTCTCCCTCTCTCTGTCTCCTCCCGAGTATCATTTCTTACTCGGCAGGATCCGTCCACGTTTTCGGAGGGCTCCTGGCAAGCGGGGAGTCGCCGACCCGCGTTCAATGTGCCGGTCCGCTTAGCGAGTGCGTCCCGCACGCCCCCATGTCTTCTTTTTTTTCATTTTCATATTTTTGAAAAAATAATGTTTCATTTTTTTTTTCTGCTTCAAAGTAGATTAAGTGAAGCTTCACCTCCATTCAGAGCCTGCTGATCTTCACATATGTTGCTCTTTATATGCCCCCCAACCATAATCTGGAAATATATTAATTTCAGACTTCTGGACATAAAACTTACATATTGTGTAAACCACACACAGACATGTGAAATCCCTTAGCTAGATGAGCCTCAAACATCAGAGCAATGGCCTAGGCGACAACACCTTGGGTGGGCAATTGTCTTCCAAATGAATGTTCATATATAACACGCCATTCTCCAAATCAATATTTCTATATAACATGCCATTCTCCTTGCATTATGCTGTTGGGTCATGGAGGAGGGAGGTTGCAATGCTGGGAAAAACACCTCCACAGGAGATCAACACAGCATTGCAACATTTTTCGAATGAAAGTAACAGCGCCCTTGGGCACCCCTGTAGTTTATTTTTAGTCATTTAGCAGACACTCTTATCCAGAGTGACTTAATATATTTTTTGTGTAATTATTTTTTTCATACCTGCCCCCCAGTGGGAATCAAACCCTAAACCCTGGCATTGCAAATACCATGCTCTACAAACTGAGCCTCATCCCTGCCACAATTCAGACTACTTGACATAATTATAATTCCTATCTAAACCTAACGGCTTGTGAAACCCCCACACAGAGGTGTGAAATTCCTCAACTTGAGGAGCTTCAAACATCAGAACAATGGCCTGACAACACCTGAGACATTTTTTAGGAAGATGGCATCATCTGGTTCTATTGCCAACATGATTAGCTAAGTTATAAAAAAAAGTATATTACAGAGTTAGGCTTTCACAATAACATTCCTGGAAACAGATTGTAATTTTGATGCGCATAGGAATCATGAGTGCATTCAGGTGCGTATGCCACGGCTAAGTTTATTCACAGTAGACAAACAGGCTCATTCTGTTCAGAATAACCCAGGGTATGACGTCATGTCATCTTGTAACTATACATCAAATATAGTGATCATAAATGTTGACACTGTATTTGACATGAGTTTTATAATAAGAACATTTGAAGTGCACATTTGGACTCATGGGTGTTTTGCTTGCTTGTATGACATCAAAGCAGTATTTATTATAGTCCTCAACGTCTCATCTTTCAAAATACATTTAGTCCTCTGAAGCGTAGAGCCTGTGGTCTGAAGTCATGTATAGCATGTTACTGTACAGCCACTGCGTACCAATTTAGGCGTTTATCAGTGCCATTTTCAACCTGTATACTTTAAAGGGCTACATACAAATTGTGCAACAATATTGCATTTTTAAAAGCCTGTTATATTAAATGAAGTGCCCAGGATAGAGAAAGAGAGAGTGAAAACAGTGGAGTGAGACAGAACGAGAGAGAAAGTGAATTGTGAGAAGAGAGAGAGTGAAAACAGTGGAGTGAGTCAGAGCGAAAGAGAGAGAGAGCTGTGAAGAGAGAGAAAGAGTGAAAATAGTGGAGTAAGAGAGAGAGAGAGAGAGAGAAAGAGAGAGAGAACTGTCCACAATGTTAATAGGAACAAAGATTTGTGTTCCTAGGTTAGGGCCCTTAATATGGAATACATTAAATAGAGTGGTTAGAATATATAAAGGGTAACAGTTTCTATGAAGTACATCCAGTCGTCTGAAAAAGTTTGGGCACCCCTCTGAGGCTGCATAATAATTTACTCTGTCGTCACAGAAAATGATCACAGTGGCATGCCATTCATTTTCTAATAAAAGCTGAGTAATGGGCTATTGTCCAGACAAAGATTTTTAGTGTAGCAATATTAAGTTGTATGAAACTAAATCAGATGTGAAAAATAGGCTATGCCTCAGCCCAATAGGGAATGTCCTCTTGGTGTAACGGTCAAGCTGTTGCTTTCTCCCGCGGTAGACCTGGTTCATATCCCGTCGGTTACATTAAGCAGTCTATTCTCTGAAAATAGTCCAGACAGCATGTACCCAACAGTGAGGTCAGTGGGATTGGAGAGAGTCCCCTCTCCCTCTCTCTGTCTCCTCCCGAGTATCATTTCTTACTCGGCAGGATCCGTCCACGTTTTCGGAGGGCTCCTGGCAAGCGGGGAGTCGCCGACCCGCGTTCAATGTGCCGGTCCGCTTAGCGAGTGCGTCCCGCACGCCCCCATGTCTTCTTTTTTTTCATTTTCATATTTTTGAAAAAATAATTTTTCATTTTTTTTTCTGCTTCAAAGTAGATTAAGTCAGCTTCTCCAACATTCCGTTTTTTTCTCTGCTTCAAAGTAGATTAAGTGAAGCTACACCTCCATTCAGAGCCTGCTGATCTTCACATATGTTGCTCTTTATATGCCCCCCAACCATAATCTGGAAATATATTAATTTCAGACTTCTGGACATAAAACTTACATATTGTGTAAACCACACACAGACATGTGAAATCCCTTAGCTAGATGAGCCTCAAACATCAGAGCAATGGCCTAGGCGACAACACCTTGGGTGGGCAATTGTCTTCCAAATGAATGTTCATATATAACACGCCATTCTCCAAATCAATATTTCTATATAACATGCCATTCTCCTTGCATTATGCTGTTGGGTCATGGAGGAGGGAGGTTGCAATGCTGGGAAAAACACCTCCACAGGAGATCAACACAGCATTGCAACATTTTTCGAATGAAAGTAACAGCGCCCTTGGGCACCCCTGTAGTTTATTTTTAGTCATTTAGCAGACACTCTTATCCAGAGTGACTTAATATATTTTTTGTGTAATTATTTTTTTCATACCTGCCCCCCAGTGGGAATCAAACCCTAAACCCTGGCATTGCAAATACCATGCTCTACAAACTGAGCCTCATCCCTGCCACAATTCAGACTACTTGACATAATTATAATTCCTATCTAAACCTAACGGCTTGTGAAACCCCCACACAGAGGTGTGAAATTCCTCAACTTGAGGAGCTTCAAACATCAGAACAATGGCCTGACAACACCTGAGACATTTTTTAGGAAGATGGCATCATCTGGTTCTATTGCCAACATGATTAGCTAAGTTATAAAAAAAAGTATATTACAGAGTTAGGCTTTCACAATAACATTCCTGGAAACAGATTGTAATTTTGATGCGCATAGGAATCATGAGTGCATTCAGGTGCGTATGCCACGGCTAAGTTTATTCACAGTAGACAAACAGGCTCATTCTGTTCAGAATAACCCAGGGTATGACGTCATGTCATCTTGTAACTATACATCAAATATAGTGATCATAAATGTTGACACTGTATTTGACATGAGTTTTATAATAAGAACATTTGAAGTGCACATTTGGACTCATGGGTGTTTTGCTTGCTTGTATGACATCAAAGCAGTATTTATTATAGTCCTCAACGTCTCATCTTTCAAAATACATTTAGTCCTCTGAAGCGTAGAGCCTGTGGTCTGAAGTCATGTATAGCATGTTACTGTACAGCCACTGCGTACCAATTTAGGCGTTTATCAGTGCCATTTTCAACCTGTATACTTTAAAGGGCTACATACAAATTGTGCAACAATATTGCATTTTTAAAAGCCTGTTATATTAAATGAAGTGCCCAGGATAGAGAAAGAGAGAGTGAAAACAGTGGAGTGAGACAGAACGAGAGAGAAAGTGAATTGTGAGAAGAGAGAGAGTGAAAACAGTGGAGTGAGTCAGAGCGAAAGAGAGAGAGAGCTGTGAAGAGAGAGAAAGAGTGAAAATAGTGGAGTAAGAGAGAGAGAGAGAGAGAGAGAGAAAGAGAGAGAGAAAGAGAGAGAGAACTGTCCACAATGTTAATAGGAACAAAGATTTGTGTTCCTAGGTTAGGGCCCTTAATATGGAATACATTAAATAGAGTGGTTAGAATATATAAAGGGTAACAGTTTCTATGAAGTACATCCAGTCGTCTGAAAAAGTTTGGGCACCCCTCTGAGGCTGCATAATAATTTACTCTGTCGTCACAGAAAATGATCACAGTGGCATGCCATTCATTTTCTAATAAAAGCTGAGTAATGGGCTATTGTCCAGACAAAGATTTTTAGTGTAGCAATATTAAGTTGTATGAAATTAAATCAGATGTGAAAAATAGGCTATGCCTCAGCCCAATAGGGAATGTCCTCTTGGTGTAACGGTCAAGCTGTTGCTTTCTCCCGCGGTAGACCTGGTTCATATCCCGTCGGTTACATTAAGCAGTCTATTCTCTGAAAATAGTCCAGACAGCATGTACCCAACAGTGAGGTCAGTGGGATTGGAGAGAGTCCCCTCTCCCTCTCTCTGTCTCCTCCCGAGTATCATTTCTTACTCGGCAGGATCCGTCCACGTTTTCGGAGGGCTCCTGGCAAGCGGGGAGTCGCCGACCCGCGTTCAATGTGCCGGTCCGCTTAGCGAGTGCGTCCCGCACGCCCCCATGTCTTCTTTTTTTTCATTTTCATATTTTTGAAAAAATAATTTTTCATTTTTTTTTCTGCTTCAAAGTAGATTAAGTCAGCTTCTCCAACATTCCGTTTTTTTCTCTGCTTCAAAGTAGATTAAGTGAAGCTACACCTCCATTCAGAGCCTGCTGATCTTCACATATGTTGCTCTTTATATGCCCCCCAACCATAATCTGGAAATATATTAATTTCAGACTTCTGGACATAAAACTTACATATTGTGTAAACCACACACAGACATGTGAAATCCCTTAGCTAGATGAGCCTCAAACATCAGAGCAATGGCCTAGGCGACAACACCTTGGGTGGGCAATTGTCTTCCAAATGAATGTTCATATATAACACGCCATTCTCCAAATCAATATTTCTATATAACATGCCATTCTCCTTGCATTATGCTGTTGGGTCATGGAGGAGGGAGGTTGCAATGCTGGGAAAAACACCTCCACAGGAGATCAACACAGCATTGCAACATTTTTCGAATGAAAGTAACAGCGCCCTTGGGCACCCCTGTAGTTTATTTTTAGTCATTTAGCAGACACTCTTATCCAGAGTGACTTAATATATTTTTTGTGTAATTATTTTTTTCATACCTGCCCCCCAGTGGGAATCAAACCCTAAACCCTGGCATTGCAAATACCATGCTCTACAAACTGAGCCTCATCCCTGCCACAATTCAGACTACTTGACATAATTATAATTCCTATCTAAACCTAACGGCTTGTGAAACCCCCACACAGAGGTGTGAAATTCCTCAACTTGAGGAGCTTCAAACATCAGAACAATGGCCTGACAACACCTGAGACATTTTTTAGGAAGATGGCATCATCTGGTTCTATTGCCAACATGATTAGCTAAGTTATAAAAAAAAGTATATTACAGAGTTAGGCTTTCACAATAACATTCCTGGAAACAGATTGTAATTTTGATGCGCATAGGAATCATGAGTGCATTCAGGTGCGTATGCCACGGCTAAGTTTATTCACAGTAGACAAACAGGCTCATTCTGTTCAGAATAACCCAGGGTATGACGTCATGTCATCTTGTAACTATACATCAAATATAGTGATCATAAATGTTGACACTGTATTTGACATGAGTTTTATAATAAGAACATTTGAAGTGCACATTTGGACTCATGGGTGTTTTGCTTGCTTGTATGACATCAAAGCAGTATTTATTATAGTCCTCAACGTCTCATCTTTCAAAATACATTTAGTCCTCTGAAGCGTAGAGCCTGTGGTCTGAAGTCATGTATAGCATGTTACTGTACAGCCACTGCGTACCAATTTAGGCGTTTATCAGTGCCATTTTCAACCTGTATACTTTAAAGGGCTACATACAAATTGTGCAACAATATTGCATTTTTAAAAGCCTGTTATATTAAATGAAGTGCCCAGGATAGAGAAAGAGAGAGTGAAAACAGTGGAGTGAGACAGAACGAGAGAGAAAGTGAATTGTGAGAAGAGAGAGAGTGAAAACAGTGGAGTGAGTCAGAGCGAAAGAGAGAGAGAGCTGTGAAGAGAGAGAAAGAGTGAAAATAGTGGAGTAAGAGAGAGAGAGAGAGAGAGAAAGAGAGAGAGAACTGTCCACAATGTTAATAGGAACAAAGATTTGTGTTCCTAGGTTAGGGCCCTTAATATGGAATACATTAAATAGAGTGGTTAGAATATATAAAGGGTAACAGTTTCTATGAAGTACATCCAGTCGTCTGAAAAAGTTTGGGCACCCCTCTGAGGCTGCATAATAATTTACTCTGTCGTCACAGAAAATGATCACAGTGGCATGCCATTCATTTTCTAATAAAAGCTGAGTAATGGGCTATTGTCCAGACAAAGATTTTTAGTGTAGCAATATTAAGTTGTATGAAATTAAATCAGATGTGAAAAATAGGCTATGCCTCAGCCCAATAGGGAATGTCCTCTTGGTGTAACGGTCAAGCTGTTGCTTTCTCCCGCGGTAGACCTGGTTCATATCCCGTCGGTTACATTAAGCAGTCTATTCTCTGAAAATAGTCCAGACAGCATGTACCCAACAGTGAGGTCAGTGGGATTGGAGAGAGTCCCCTCTCCCTCTCTCTGTCTCCTCCCGAGTATCATTTCTTACTCGGCAGGATCCGTCCACGTTTTCGGAGGGCTCCTGGCAAGCGGGGAGTCGCCGACCCGCGTTCAATGTGCCGGTCCGCTTAGCGAGTGCGTCCCGCACGCCCCCATGTCTTCTTTTTTTTCATTTTCATATTTTTGAAAAAATAATTTTTCATTTTTTTTTTCTGCTTCAAAGTAGATTAAGTCAGCTTCTCCAACATTCCGTTTTTTTCTCTGCTTCAAAGTAGATTAAGTGAAGCTTCACCTCCATTCAGAGCCTGCTGATCTTCACATATGTTGCTCTTTATATGCCCCCCAACCATAATCTGGAAATATATTAATTTCAGACTTCTGGACATAAAACTTACATATTGTGTAAACCACACACAGACATGTGAAATCCCTTAGCTAGATGAGCCTCAAACATCAGAGCAATGGCCTAGGCGACAACACCTTGGGTGGGCAATTGTCTTCCAAATGAATGTTCATATATAACACGCCATTCTCCAAATCAATATTTCTATATAACATGCCATTCTCCTTGCATTATGCTGTTGGGTCATGGAGGAGGGAGGTTGCAATGCTGGGAAAAACACCTCCACAGGAGATCAACACAGCATTGCAACATTTTTCGAATGAAAGTAACAGCGCCCTTGGGCACCCCTGTAGTTTATTTTTAGTCATTTAGCAGACACTCTTATCCAGAGTGACTTAATATATTTTTTGTGTAATTATTTTTTTCATACCTGCCCCCCAGTGGGAATCAAACCCTAAACCCTGGCATTGCAAATACCATGCTCTACAAACTGAGCCTCATCCCTGCCACAATTCAGACTACTTGACATAATTATAATTCCTATCTAAACCTAACGGCTTGTGAAACCCCCACACAGAGGTGTGAAATTCCTCAACTTGAGGAGCTTCAAACATCAGAACAATGGCCTGACAACACCTGAGACATTTTTTAGGAAGATGGCATCATCTGGTTCTATTGCCAACATGATTAGCTAAGTTATAAAAAAAAGTATATTACAGAGTTAGGCTTTCACAATAACATTCCTGGAAACAGATTGTAATTTTGATGCGCATAGGAATCATGAGTGCATTCAGGTGCGTATGCCACGGCTAAGTTTATTCACAGTAGACAAACAGGCTCATTCTGTTCAGAATAACCCAGGGTATGACGTCATGTCATCTTGTAACTATACATCAAATATAGTGATCATAAATGTTGACACTGTATTTGACATGAGTTTTATAATAAGAACATTTGAAGTGCACATTTGGACTCATGGGTGTTTTGCTTGCTTGTATGACATCAAAGCAGTATTTATTATAGTCCTCAACGTCTCATCTTTCAAAATACATTTAGTCCTCTGAAGCGTAGAGCCTGTGGTCTGAAGTCATGTATAGCATGTTACTGTACAGCCACTGCGTACCAATTTAGGCGTTTATCAGTGCCATTTTCAACCTGTATACTTTAAAGGGCTACATACAAATTGTGCAACAATATTGCATTTTTAAAAGCCTGTTATATTAAATGAAGTGCCCAGGATAGAGAAAGAGAGAGTGAAAACAGTGGAGTGAGACAGAACGAGAGAGAAAGTGAATTGTGAGAAGAGAGAGAGTGAAAACAGTGGAGTGAGTCAGAGCGAAAGAGAGAGAGAGCTGTGAAGAGAGAGAAAGAGTGAAAATAGTGGAGTAAGAGAGAGAGAGAGAGAGAGAGAGAAAGAGAGAGAGAACTGTCCACAATGTTAATAGGAACAAAGATTTGTGTTCCTAGGTTAGGGCCCTTAATATGGAATACATTAAATAGAGTGGTTAGAATATATAAAGGGTAACAGTTTCTATGAAGTACATCCAGTCGTCTGAAAAAGTTTGGGCACCCCTCTGAGGCTGCATAATAATTTACTCTGTCGTCACAGAAAATGATCACAGTGGCATGCCATTCATTTTCTAATAAAAGCTGAGTAATGGGCTATTGTCCAGACAAAGATTTTTAGTGTAGCAATATTAAGTTGTATGAAATTAAATCAGATGTGAAAAATAGGCTATGCCTCAGCCCAATAGGGAATGTCCTCTTGGTGTAACGGTCAAGCTGTTGCTTTCTCCCGCGGTAGACCTGGTTCATATCCCGTCGGTTACATTAAGCAGTCTATTCTCTGAAAATAGTCCAGACAGCATGTACCCAACAGTGAGGTCAGTGGGATTGGAGAGAGTCCCCTCTCCCTCTCTCTGTCTCCTCCCGAGTATCATTTCTTACTCGGCAGGATCCGTCCACGTTTTCGGAGGGCTCCTGGCAAGCGGGGAGTCGCCGACCCGCGTTCAATGTGCCGGTCCGCTTAGCGAGTGCGTCCCGCACGCCCCCATGTCTTCTTTTTTTTCATTTTCATATTTTTGAAAAAATAATTTTTCATTTTTTTTTTCTGCTTCAAAGTAGATTAAGTGAAGCTTCACCTCCATTCAGAGCCTGCTGATCTTCACATATGTTGCTCTTTATATGCCCCCCAACCATAATCTGGAAATATATTAATTTCAGACTTCTGGACATAAAACTTACATATTGTGTAAACCACACACAGACATGTGAAATCCCTTAGCTAGATGAGCCTCAAACATCAGAGCAATGGCCTAGGCGACAACACCTTGGGTGGGCAATTGTCTTCCAAATGAATGTTCATATATAACACGCCATTCTCCAAATCAATATTTCTATATAACATGCCATTCTCCTTGCATTATGCTGTTGGGTCATGGAGGAGGGAGGTTGCAATGCTGGGAAAAACACCTCCACAGGAGATCAACACAGCATTGCAACATTTTTCGAATGAAAGTAACAGCGCCCTTGGGCACCCCTGTAGTTTATTTTTAGTCATTTAGCAGACACTCTTATCCAGAGTGACTTAATATATTTTTTGTGTAATTATTTTTTTCATACCTGCCCCCCAGTGGGAATCAAACCCTAAACCCTGGCATTGCAAATACCATGCTCTACAAACTGAGCCTCATCCCTGCCACAATTCAGACTACTTGACATAATTATAATTCCTATCTAAACCTAACGGCTTGTGAAACCCCCACACAGAGGTGTGAAATTCCTCAACTTGAGGAGCTTCAAACATCAGAACAATGGCCTGACAACACCTGAGACATTTTTTAGGAAGATGGCATCATCTGGTTCTATTGCCAACATGATTAGCTAAGTTATAAAAAAAAGTATATTACAGAGTTAGGCTTTCACAATAACATTCCTGGAAACAGATTGTAATTTTGATGCGCATAGGAATCATGAGTGCATTCAGGTGCGTATGCCACGGCTAAGTTTATTCACAGTAGACAAACAGGCTCATTCTGTTCAGAATAACCCAGGGTATGACGTCATGTCATCTTGTAACTATACATCAAATATAGTGATCATAAATGTTGACACTGTATTTGACATGAGTTTTATAATAAGAACATTTGAAGTGCACATTTGGACTCATGGGTGTTTTGCTTGCTTGTATGACATCAAAGCAGTATTTATTATAGTCCTCAACGTCTCATCTTTCAAAATACATTTAGTCCTCTGAAGCGTAGAGCCTGTGGTCTGAAGTCATGTATAGCATGTTACTGTACAGCCACTGCGTACCAATTTAGGCGTTTATCAGTGCCATTTTCAACCTGTATACTTTAAAGGGCTACATACAAATTGTGCAACAATATTGCATTTTTAAAAGCCTGTTATATTAAATGAAGTGCCCAGGATAGAGAAAGAGAGAGTGAAAACAGTGGAGTGAGACAGAACGAGAGAGAAAGTGAATTGTGAGAAGAGAGAGAGTGAAAACAGTGGAGTGAGTCAGAGCGAAAGAGAGAGAGAGCTGTGAAGAGAGAGAAAGAGTGAAAATAGTGGAGTAAGAGAGAGAGAGAGAGAGAGAAAGAGAGAGAGAACTGTCCACAATGTTAATAGGAACAAAGATTTGTGTTCCTAGGTTAGGGCCCTTAATATGGAATACATTAAATAGAGTGGTTAGAATATATAAAGGGTAACAGTTTCTATGAAGTACATCCAGTCGTCTGAAAAAGTTTGGGCACCCCTCTGAGGCTGCATAATAATTTACTCTGTCATCACAGAAAATGATCACAGTGGCATGCCATTCATTTTCTAATAAAAGCTGAGTAATGGGCTATTGTCCAGACAAAGATTTTTAGTGTAGCAATATTAAGTTGTATGAAATTAAATCAGATGTGAAAAATAGGCTATGCCTCAGCCCAATAGGGAATGTCCTCTTGGTGTAACGGTCAAGCTGTTGCTTTCTCCCGCGGTAGACCTGGTTCATATCCCGTCGGTTACATTAAGCAGTCTATTCTCTGAAAATAGTCCAGACAGCATGTACCCAACAGTGAGGTCAGTGGGATTGGAGAGAGTCCCCTCTCCCTCTCTCTGTCTCCTCCCGAGTATCATTTCTTACTCGGCAGGATCCGTCCACGTTTTCGGAGGGCTCCTGGCAAGCGGGGAGTCGCCGACCCGCGTTCAATGTGCCGGTCCGCTTAGCGAGTGCGTCCCGCACGCCCCCATGTCTTCTTTTTTTTCATTTTCATATTTTTGAAAAAATAATTTTTCATATTTTTTTTTCTGCTTCAAAGTAGATTAAGTCAGCTTCACCAACATTCCGGTTTTTTTTCTGCTTCAAAGTAGATTAAGTGAAGCTTCACCTCCATTCAGAGCCTGCTGATCTTCACATATGTTGCTCTTTATATGCCCCCCAACCATAATCTGGAAATATATTAATTTCAGACTTCTGGACATAAAACTTACATATTGTGTAAACCACACACAGACATGTGAAATCCCTTAGCTAGATGAGCCTCAAACATCAGAGCAATGGCCTAGGCGACAACACCTTGGGTGGGCAATTGTCTTCCAAATGAATGTTCATATATAACACGCCATTCTCCAAATCAATATTTCTATATAACATGCCATTCTCCTTGCATTATTCTGTTGGGTCAGGGAGGAGGGAGGTTGCAATGCTGGGAAAAACACCTCCACAGCAGATCCACACAGCATTGCAACATTTTTCGAATGAAAGTAACAGCGCCCTTGGGCACCCCTGTAGTTTATTTTTAGTCATTTAGCAGACACTCTTATCCAGAGTGACTTAATATATTTTTTGTGTAATTATTTTTTTCATACCTGCCCCCCAGTGGGAATCAAACCCTAAACCCTGGCATTGCAAATACCATGCTCTACAAACTGAGCCTCATCCCTGCCACAATTCAGACTACTGGACATAATTATAATTCCTATCTAAACCTAACGGCTTGTGAAAACCACACACAGAGGTGTGAAATTCCTCAACTTGAGGAGCTTCAAACATCAGAACAATGGCCTGACAACACCTGAGACATTTTTTAGGAAGATGGCATCATCTGGTTCTATTGCCAACATGATTAGCTAAGTTATAAAAAAGTATATTACAGAGTTAGGCTTTCACAATAACATTCCTGGAAACAGATTGTAATTTTGATGCGCATAGGAATCATGAGTGCATTCAGGTGCGTATGCCACGGCTAAGTTTATTCACAGTAGACAAACAGGCTCATTCTGTTCAGAATAACCCAGGGTATGACGTCATGTCATCTTGTAACTATACATCAAATATAGTGATCATAAATGTTGACACTGTATTTGACATGAGTTTTATAATAAGAAAATTTGAAGTGCACATTTGGACTCATTGGTGTTTTGCTTGCTTGTATGACATCAAAGCAGTATTTATTATAGTCCTCAACGTCTCATCTTTCAAAATACATTTAGTCCTCTGAAGCGTAGAGCCTGTGGTCTGAAGTCATGTATAGCATGTTACTGTACAGCCACTGCGTACCAATTTAGGCGTTTATCAGTGCCATTTTCAACCTGTATACTTTAAAGGGCTACATACAAATTGTGCAACAATATTGCATTTTTAAAAGCCTGTTATATTAAATGAAGTGCCCTTTAATATAGACCACATGTAAAATTCAATAAATCAGATTTTTTTATATGAATAAAGACTTGCAAAAGTGCTAAAATTCTGCATTTTGGCATGTCCCTCTGTGCACCCTCTGTGACTTCTAGGACTATTTTAACCCACTTAACCCCAGAATTCCCCCAAGTTTTCAGGATCATTGTAAAGCCCTAGTTATTCTGTTGCTTTGACAAAGTCATTTCGGGAGATTGTGATTTATTTAATGTGATTAGTGATTCATTTTAAAGGGGCAATCAGCAGATGCAACATCCATTGATTCTTGAAGAATATAACCTATAAATGAAGAGTGAAAACAGTGGAGTGAGGCAGAGCGAGAAAGAAAGAGTGAAAACAGTGGAGTGAGACAGAGTGAGAGAGAGAGAGAATTGTGAGGAGAGAGAGTGAAAACAATGGAGTGCGACAGAGTGAGAGAGAGAATTGTGAGGAGAGAGAGAGAGTGAAAACAGTGGAGTGAGAGAGAGAGAAAGAGAGAGAGAGAGAGAGAGAGAGAGAGAGAAAGAAAGAGAGAGAGGGAGTTGTCAGGAGAGAGAAAGAGTGAAAACAGTGGAGTGAGACAGCGAGAGAGAGAGTTGTGAGGAGAGAGAGAGTGAAACAGTGGAGTGAGGCAGAGAGAGAGTTGTGAGGATAGAGAAAGAGAGAGTGAAAACAGTGGAGTGAGACAGAACGAGAGAGAAAGTGAATTGTGAGAAGAGAGAGAGTGAAAACAGTGGAGTGAGTCAGAGCGAAAGAGAGAGAGAGCTGTGAAGAGAGAGAAAGAGTGAAAATAGTGGAGTAAGAGAGAGAGAGAGAGAGAGAGAGAGAGAGAGAGAGAGAGAGAGAGAGAGAAAGAGAGAGAGAAAGAGAGAGAGAACTGTCCACAATGTTAATAGGAACAAAGATTTGTGTTCCTAGGTTAGGGCCCTTAATATGGAATACATTAAATAGAGTGGTTAGAATATATAAAGGGTAACAGTTTCTATGAAGTACATCCAGTCGTCTGAAAAAGTTTGGGCACCCCTCTGAGGCTGCATAATAATTTACTCTGTCGTCACAGAAAATGTTCCCAGTGGCATGCCATTCATTTTCTAATAAAAGCTGAGTAATGGGCTATTGTCCAGACAAATATTTTTAGTGTAGCAATATTAAGTTGTATGAAATTAAATCAGATGTGAAAAATAGGCTATGCCTCAGCCCAATAGGGAATGTCCTCTTGGTGTAACGGTCAAGCTGTTGCTTTCTCCCGCGGTAGACCTGGTTCATATCCCGTCGGTTACATTAAGCAGTCTATTCTCTGAAAATAGTCCAGACAGCATGTACCCAACAGTGAGGTCAGTGGGATTGGAGAGAGTCCCCTCTCCCTCTCTCTGTCTCCTCCCGAGTATCATTTCTTACTCGGCAGGATCCGTCCACGTTTTCGGAGGGCTCCTGGCAAGCGGGGAGTCGCCGACCCGCGTTCAATGTGCCGGTCCGCTTAGCGAGTGCGTCCCGCACGCCCCCATGTCTTCTTTTTTTTCATTTTCATATTTTTGAAAAAATAATTTTTCATTTTTTTTTTCTGCTTCAAAGTAGATTAAGTCAGCTTCTCCAACATTCCGTTTTTTTCACTGCTTCAAAGTAGATTAAGTGAAGCTTCACCTCCATTCAGAGCCTGCTGATCTTCACATATGTTGCTCTTTATATGCCCCCCAACCATAATCTGGAAATATATTAATTTCAGACTTCTGGACATAAAACTTACATATTGTGTAAACCACACACAGACATGTGAAATCCCTTAGCTAGATGAGCCTCAAACATCAGAGCAATGGCCTAGGCGACAACACCTTGGGTGGGCAATTGTCTTCCAAATGAATGTTCATATATAACACGCCATTCTCCAAATCAATATTTCTATATAACATGCCATTCTCCTTGCATTATGCTGTTGGGTCATGGAGGAGGGAGGTTGCAATGCTGGGAAAAACACCTCCACAGGAGATCAACACAGCATTGCAACATTTTTCGAATGAAAGTAACAGCGCCCTTGGGCACCCCTGTAGTTTATTTTTAGTCATTTAGCAGACACTCTTATCCAGAGTGACTTAATATATTTTTTGTGTAATTATTTTTTTCATACCTGCCCCCCAGTGGGAATCAAACCCTAAACCCTGGCATTGCAAATACCATGCTCTACAAACTGAGCCTCATCCCTGCCACAATTCAGACTACTTGACATAATTATAATTCCTATCTAAACCTAACGGCTTGTGAAACCCCCACACAGAGGTGTGAAATTCCTCAACTTGAGGAGCTTCAAACATCAGAACAATGGCCTGACAACACCTGAGACATTTTTTAGGAAGATGGCATCATCTGGTTCTATTGCCAACATGATTAGCTAAGTTATAAAAAAAAGTATATTACAGAGTTAGGCTTTCACAATAACATTCCTGGAAACAGATTGTAATTTTGATGCGCATAGGAATCATGAGTGCATTCAGGTGCGTATGCCACGGCTAAGTTTATTCACAGTAGACAAACAGGCTCATTCTGTTCAGAATAACCCAGGGTATGACGTCATGTCATCTTGTAACTATACATCAAATATAGTGATCATAAATGTTGACACTGTATTTGACATGAGTTTTATAATAAGAACATTTGAAGTGCACATTTGGACTCATGGGTGTTTTGCTTGCTTGTATGACATCAAAGCAGTATTTATTATAGTCCTCAACGTCTCATCTTTCAAAATACATTTAGTCCTCTGAAGCGTAGAGCCTGTGGTCTGAAGTCATGTATAGCATGTTACTGTACAGCCACTGCGTACCAATTTAGGCGTTTATCAGTGCCATTTTCAACCTGTATACTTTAAAGGGCTACATACAAATTGTGCAACAATATTGCATTTTTAAAAGCCTGTTATATTAAATGAAGTGCCCAGGATAGAGAAAGAGAGAGTGAAAACAGTGGAGTGAGACAGAACGAGAGAGAAAGTGAATTGTGAGAAGAGAGAGAGTGAAAACAGTGGAGTGAGTCAGAGCGAAAGAGAGAGAGAGCTGTGAAGAGAGAGAAAGAGTGAAAATAGTGGAGTAAGAGAGAGAGAGAGAGAGAGAGAGAGAAAGAGAGAGAGAACTGTCCACAATGTTAATAGGAACAAAGATTTGTGTTCCTAGGTTAGGGCCCTTAATATGGAATACATTAAATAGAGTGGTTAGAATATATAAAGGGTAACAGTTTCTATGAAGTACATCCAGTCGTCTGAAAAAGTTTGGGCACCCCTCTGAGGCTGCATAATAATTTACTCTGTCGTCACAGAAAATGATCACAGTGGCATGCCATTCATTTTCTAATAAAAGCTGAGTAATGGGCTATTGTCCAGACAAAGATTTTTAGTGTAGCAATATTAAGTTGTATGAAATTAAATCAGATGTGAAAAATAGGCTATGCCTCAGCCCAATAGGGAATGTCCTCTTGGTGTAACGGTCAAGCTGTTGCTTTCTCCCGCGGTAGACCTGGTTCATATCCCGTCGGTTACATTAAGCAGTCTATTCTCTGAAAATAGTCCAGACAGCATGTACCCAACAGTGAGGTCAGTGGGATTGGAGAGAGTCCCCTCTCCCTCTCTCTGTCTCCTCCCGAGTATCATTTCTTACTCGGCAGGATCCGTCCACGTTTTCGGAGGGCTCCTGGCAAGCGGGGAGTCGCCGACCCGCGTTCAATGTGCCGGTCCGCTTAGCGAGTGCGTCCCGCACGCCCCCATGTCTTCTTTTTTTTCATTTTCATATTTTTGAAAAAATAATTTTTCATTTTTTTTTCTGCTTCAAAGTAGATTAAGTCAGCTTCTCCAACATTCCGTTTTTTTCTCTGCTTCAAAGTAGATTAAGTGAAGCTACACCTCCATTCAGAGCCTGCTGATCTTCACATATGTTGCTCTTTATATGCCCCCCAACCATAATCTGGAAATATATTAATTTCAGACTTCTGGACATAAAACTTACATATTGTGTAAACCACACACAGACATGTGAAATCCCTTAGCTAGATGAGCCTCAAACATCAGAGCAATGGCCTAGGCGACAACACCTTGGGTGGGCAATTGTCTTCCAAATGAATGTTCATATATAACACGCCATTCTCCAAATCAATATTTCTATATAACATGCCATTCTCCTTGCATTATGCTGTTGGGTCATGGAGGAGGGAGGTTGCAATGCTGGGAAAAACACCTCCACAGGAGATCAACACAGCATTGCAACATTTTTCGAATGAAAGTAACAGCGCCCTTGGGCACCCCTGTAGTTTATTTTTAGTCATTTAGCAGACACTCTTATCCAGAGTGACTTAATATATTTTTTGTGTAATTATTTTTTTCATACCTGCCCCCCAGTGGGAATCAAACCCTAAACCCTGGCATTGCAAATACCATGCTCTACAAACTGAGCCTCATCCCTGCCACAATTCAGACTACTTGACATAATTATAATTCCTATCTAAACCTAACGGCTTGTGAAACCCCCACACAGAGGTGTGAAATTCCTCAACTTGAGGAGCTTCAAACATCAGAACAATGGCCTGACAACACCTGAGACATTTTTTAGGAAGATGGCATCATCTGGTTCTATTGCCAACATGATTAGCTAAGTTATAAAAAAAAGTATATTACAGAGTTAGGCTTTCACAATAACATTCCTGGAAACAGATTGTAATTTTGATGCGCATAGGAATCATGAGTGCATTCAGGTGCGTATGCCACGGCTAAGTTTATTCACAGTAGACAAACAGGCTCATTCTGTTCAGAATAACCCAGGGTATGACGTCATGTCATCTTGTAACTATACATCAAATATAGTGATCATAAATGTTGACACTGTATTTGACATGAGTTTTATAATAAGAACATTTGAAGTGCACATTTGGACTCATGGGTGTTTTGCTTGCTTGTATGACATCAAAGCAGTATTTATTATAGTCCTCAACGTCTCATCTTTCAAAATACATTTAGTCCTCTGAAGCGTAGAGCCTGTGGTCTGAAGTCATGTATAGCATGTTACTGTACAGCCACTGCGTACCAATTTAGGCGTTTATCAGTGCCATTTTCAACCTGTATACTTTAAAGGGCTACATACAAATTGTGCAACAATATTGCATTTTTAAAAGCCTGTTATATTAAATGAAGTGCCCAGGATAGAGAAAGAGAGAGTGAAAACAGTGGAGTGAGACAGAACGAGAGAGAAAGTGAATTGTGAGAAGAGAGAGAGTGAAAACAGTGGAGTGAGTCAGAGCGAAAGAGAGAGAGAGCTGTGAAGAGAGAGAGAAAGAGAGAGAGAACTGTCCACAATGTTAATAGGAACAAAGATTTGTGTTCCTAGGTTAGGGCCCTTAATATGGAATACATTAAATAGAGTGGTTAGAATATATAAAGGGTAACAGTTTCTATGAAGTACATCCAGTCGTCTGAAAAAGTTTGGGCACCCCTCTGAGGCTGCATAATAATTTACTCTGTCGTCACAGAAAATGATCACAGTGGCATGCCATTCATTTTCTAATAAAAGCTGAGTAATGGGCTATTGTCCAGACAAAGATTTTTAGTGTAGCAATATTAAGTTGTATGAAATTAAATCAGATGTGAAAAATAGGCTATGCCTCAGCCCAATAGGGAATGTCCTCTTGGTGTAACGGTCAAGCTGTTGCTTTCTCCCGCGGTAGACCTGGTTCATATCCCGTCGGTTACATTAAGCAGTCTATTCTCTGAAAATAGTCCAGACAGCATGTACCCAACAGTGAGGTCAGTGGGATTGGAGAGAGTCCCCTCTCCCTCTCTCTGTCTCCTCCCGAGTATCATTTCTTACTCGGCAGGATCCGTCCACGTTTTCGGAGGGCTCCTGGCAAGCGGGGAGTCGCCGACCCGCGTTCAATGTGCCGGTCCGCTTAGCGAGTGCGTCCCGCACGCCCCCATGTCTTCTTTTTTTTCATTTTCATATTTTTGAAAAAATAATTTTTCATTTTTTTTTTCTGCTTCAAAGTAGATTAAGTCAGCTTCTCCAACATTCCGTTTTTTTCACTGCTTCAAAGTAGATTAAGTGAAGCTTCACCTCCATTCAGAGCCTGCTGATCTTCACATATGTTGCTCTTTATATGCCCCCCAACCATAATCTGGAAATATATTAATTTCAGACTTCTGGACATAAAACTTACATATTGTGTAAACCACACACAGACATGTGAAATCCCTTAGCTAGATGAGCCTCAAACATCAGAGCAATGGCCTAGGCGACAACACCTTGGGTGGGCAATTGTCTTCCAAATGAATGTTCATATATAACACGCCATTCTCCAAATCAATATTTCTATATAACATGCCATTCTCCTTGCATTATGCTGTTGGGTCATGGAGGAGGGAGGTTGCAATGCTGGGAAAAACACCTCCACAGGAGATCAACACAGCATTGCAACATTTTTCGAATGAAAGTAACAGCGCCCTTGGGCACCCCTGTAGTTTATTTTTAGTCATTTAGCAGACACTCTTATCCAGAGTGACTTAATATATTTTTTGTGTAATTATTTTTTTCATACCTGCCCCCCAGTGGGAATCAAACCCTAAACCCTGGCATTGCAAATACCATGCTCTACAAACTGAGCCTCATCCCTGCCACAATTCAGACTACTTGACATAATTATAATTCCTATCTAAACCTAACGGCTTGTGAAACCCCCACACAGAGGTGTGAAATTCCTCAACTTGAGGAGCTTCAAACATCAGAACAATGGCCTGACAACACCTGAGACATTTTTTAGGAAGATGGCATCATCTGGTTCTATTGCCAACATGATTAGCTAAGTTATAAAAAAAAGTATATTACAGAGTTAGGCTTTCACAATAACATTCCTGGAAACAGATTGTAATTTTGATGCGCATAGGAATCATGAGTGCATTCAGGTGCGTATGCCACGGCTAAGTTTATTCACAGTAGACAAACAGGCTCATTCTGTTCAGAATAACCCAGGGTATGACGTCATGTCATCTTGTAACTATACATCAAATATAGTGATCATAAATGTTGACACTGTATTTGACATGAGTTTTATAATAAGAACATTTGAAGTGCACATTTGGACTCATGGGTGTTTTGCTTGCTTGTATGACATCAAAGCAGTATTTATTATAGTCCTCAACGTCTCATCTTTCAAAATACATTTAGTCCTCTGAAGCGTAGAGCCTGTGGTCTGAAGTCATGTATAGCATGTTACTGTACAGCCACTGCGTACCAATTTAGGCGTTTATCAGTGCCATTTTCAACCTGTATACTTTAAAGGGCTACATACAAATTGTGCAACAATATTGCATTTTTAAAAGCCTGTTATATTAAATGAAGTGCCCAGGATAGAGAAAGAGAGAGTGAAAACAGTGGAGTGAGACAGAACGAGAGAGAAAGTGAATTGTGAGAAGAGAGAGAGTGAAAACAGTGGAGTGAGTCAGAGCGAAAGAGAGAGAGAGCTGTGAAGAGAGAGAAAGAGTGAAAATAGTGGAGTAAGAGAGAGAGAGAGAGAGAGAAAGAGAGAGAGAAAGAGAGAGAGAACTGTCCACAATGTTAATAGGAACAAAGATTTGTGTTCCTAGGTTAGGGCCCTTAATATGGAATACATTAAATAGAGTGGTTAGAATATATAAAGGGTAACAGTTTCTATGAAGTACATCCAGTCGTCTGAAAAAGTTTGGGCACCCCTCTGAGGCTGCATAATAATTTACTCTGTCGTCACAGAAAATGATCACAGTGGCATGCCATTCATTTTCTAATAAAAGCTGAGTAATGGGCTATTGTCCAGACAAAGATTTTTAGTGTAGCAATATTAAGTTGTATGAAATTAAATCAGATGTGAAAAATAGGCTATGCCTCAGCCCAATAGGGAATGTCCTCTTGGTGTAACGGTCAAGCTGTTGCTTTCTCCCGCGGTAGACCTGGTTCATATCCCGTCGGTTACATTAAGCAGTCTATTCTCTGAAAATAGTCCAGACAGCATGTACCCAACAGTGAGGTCAGTGGGATTGGAGAGAGTCCCCTCTCCCTCTCTCTGTCTCCTCCCGAGTATCATTTCTTACTCGGCAGGATCCGTCCACGTTTTCGGAGGGCTCCTGGCAAGCGGGGAGTCGCCGACCCGCGTTCAATGTGCCGGTCCGCTTAGCGAGTGCGTCCCGCACGCCCCCATGTCTTCTTTTTTTTCATTTTCATATTTTTGAAAAAATAATGTTTCATTTTTTTTTTCTGCTTCAAAGTAGATTAAGTCAGCTTCTCCAACATTCCGTTTTTTTCTCTGCTTCAAAGTAGATTAAGTGAAGCTTCACCTCCATTCAGAGCCTGCTGATCTTCACATATGTTGCTCTTTATATGCCCCCCAACCATAATCTGGAAATATATTAATTTCAGACTTCTGGACATAAAACTTACATATTGTGTAAACCACACACAGACATGTGAAATCCCTTAGCTAGATGAGCCTCAAACATCAGAGCAATGGCCTAGGCGACAACACCTTGGGTGGGCAATTGTCTTCCAAATGAATGTTCATATATAACACGCCATTCTCCAAATCAATATTTCTATATAACATGCCATTCTCCTTGCATTATGCTGTTGGGTCAGGGAGGAGGGAGGTTGCAATGCTGGGAAAAACACCTCCACAGCAGATCAACACAGCATTGCAACATTTTTCGAATGAAAGTAACAGCGCCCTTGGGCACCCCTGTAGTTTATTTTTAGTCATTTAGCAGACACTCTTATCCAGAGTGACTTAATATATTTTTTGTGTAATTATTTTTTTCATACCTGCCCCCCAGTGGGAATCAAACCCTAAACCCTGGCATTGCAAATACCATGCTCTACAAACTGAGCCTCCTCATCCCTGCCACAATTCAGACTACTGGACATAATTATAATTCCTATCTAAACCTAACGGCTTGTGAAACCCCCACACAGAGGTGTGAAATTCCTCAACTTGAGGAGCTTCAAACATCAGAACAATGGCCTGACAACACCTGAGACATTTTTTAGGAAGATGGCATCATCTGGTTCTATTGCCAACATGATTAGCTAAGTTATAAAAAAGTATATTACAGAGTTAGGCTTTCACAATAACATTCCTGGAAACAGATTGTAATTTTGATGCGCATAGGAATCATGAGTGCATTCAGGTGCGTATGCCACGGCTAAGTTTATTCACAGTAGACAAACAGGCTCATTCTGTTCAGAATAACCCAGGGTATGACGTCATGTCATCTTGTAACTATACGTCAAATATAGTGATCATAAATGTTGACACTGTATTTGACATGAGTTTTATAATAAGAAAATTTGAAGTGCACATTTGGACTCATGGGTGTTTTGCTTGCTTGTATGACATCAAAGCAGTATTTATTATAGTCCTCAACGTCTCATCTTTCAAAATACATTGAGTCCTCTGAAGCGTAGAGCCTGTGGTCTGAAGTCATGTATAGCATGTTACTGTACAGCCACTGCGTACCAATTTAGGCGTTTATCAGTGCCATTTTCAACCTGTATACTTAAAGGGCTACATACAAATTGTGCAACAATATTGCATTTTTAAAAGCCTGTTATATTAAATGAAGTGCCCTTTAATATAGACCACATGTAAAATTCAATAAATCAGATTGTCGAGTGAGGCAGAGAGAGAGTTGTGAGGATAGAGAAAGAGAGAGTGAAAACAGTGGAGTGAGACAGAACGAGAGAGAAAGTGAATTGTGAGAAGATCTCCACCCTATTCCCAATGTAGTGCACTACTTTAGATCTGATCAGAAGTAGCCTAGTGCACTACGTAGGGAACAGGGTGTCATTTGGGCCAGAGTCAGTAACTCCCCTGGGTATGAATTGTCTCTCTATCTTATCTGTCTATGCTTGGTTGACCTAGCAACTGGGTCTGTTTTAATGTACAGACAGCATGTACCCAACAGTGAGGTCAGTGGGATTGGAGAGAGTCCCCTCTCCCTCTCTCTGTCTCCTCCCGAGTATCATTTCTTACTCGGCAGGATCCGTCCACGTTTTCGGAGGGCTCCTGGCAAGCGGGGAGTCGCCGACCCGCGTTCAATGTGCCGGTCCGCTTAGCGAGTGCGTCCCGCACGCCCCCATGTCTTCTTTTTTTTCATTTTCATATTTTAGAAAAAATACTTTTTCATTTTTTTTTTTCTGCTTCAAAGTAGATTAAGTGAAGCTTCACCTCCATTCAGAGCCTGCTGATCTTCACATATGTTGCTCTTTATATGCCCCCCAACCATAATCTGGAAATATATTAATTTCAGACTTCTGGACATAAAACTTACATATTGTGTAAACCACACACAGACATGTGAAATCCCTTAGCTAGATGAGCCTCAAACATCAGAGCAATGGCCTAGGCGACAACACCTTGGGTGGGCAATTGTCTTCCAAATGAATGTTCATATATAACACGCCATTCTCCAAATCAATATTTCTATATAACATGCCATTCTCCTTGCATTATGCTGTTGGGTCATGGAGGAGGGAGGTTGCAATGCTGGGAAAAACACCTCCACAGCAGATCAACACAGCATTGCAACATTTTTCGAATGAAAGTAACAGCGCCCTTGGGCACCCCTGTAGTTTATTTTTAGTCATTTAGCAGACACTCTTATCCAGAGTGACTTAATATATTTTTTGTGTAATTATTTTTTTCATACCTGCCCCCCAGTGGGAATCAAACCCTAAACCCTGGCATTGCAAATACCATGCTCTACAAACTGAGCCTCCTCATCCCTGCCACAATTCAGACTACTGGACATAATTATAATTCCTATCTAAACCTAACGGCTTGTGAAACCCCCACACAGAGGTGTGAAATTCCTCAACGTGAGGAGCTTCAAACATCAGAACAATGGCCTGACAACACCTGAGACATTTTTTAGGAAGATGGCATCATCTGGTTCTATTGCCAACATGATTAGCTAAGTTATAAAAAAGTATATTACAGAGTTAGGCTTTCACAATAACATTCCTGGAAACAGATTGTAATTTTGATGCGCATAGGAATCATGAGTGCATTCAGGTGCGTATGCCACGGCTAAGTTTATTCACAGTAGACAAACAGGCTCATTCTGTCCTGAATAACCCAGGGTATGACGTCATGTCATCTTGTAACTATACGTCAAATATAGTGATCATAAATGTTGACACTGTATTTGACATGAGTTTTATAATAAGAAAATTTGAAGTGCACATTTGGACTCATGGGTGTTTTGCTTGCTTGTATGACATCAAAGCAGTATTTATTATAGTCCTCAACGTCTCATCTTTCAAAATACATTGAGTCCTCTGAAGCGTAGAGCCTGTGGTCTGAAGTCATGTATAGCATGTTACTGTACAGCCACTGCGTACCAATTTAGGCGTTTATCAGTGCCATTTTCAACCTGTATACTTTAAAGGGCTACATACAAATTGTGCAACAATATTGCATTTTTAAAAGCCTGTTATATTAAATGAAGTGCCCTTTAATATAGACCACATGTAAAATTCAATAAATCAGATTGTCGAGTGAGGCAGAGAGAGAGTTGTGAGGATAGAGAAAGAGAGAGTGAAAACAGTGGAGTGAGACAGAACGAGAGAGAAAGTGAATTGTGAGAAGATCTCCACCCTATTCCCAATGTAGTGCACTACTTTAGATCTGATCAGAAGTAGCCTAGTGCACTACGTAGGGAACAGGGTGTCATTTGGGCCAGAGTCAGTAACTCCCCTGGGTATGAATTGTCTCTCTATCTTATCTGTCTATGCTTGGTTGACCTAGCAACTGGGTCTGTTTTAATGTCCAGACAGCATGTACCCAACAGTGAGGTCAGTGGGATTGGAGAGAGTCCCCTCTCCCTCTCTCTGTCTCCTCCCGAGTATCATTTCTTACTCGGCAGGATCCGTCCACGTTTTCGGAGGGCTCCTGGCAAGCGGGGAGTCGCCGACCCGCGTTCAATGTGCCGGTCCGCTTAGCGAGTGCGTCCCGCACGCCCCCATGTCTTCTTTTTTTTCATTTTCATATTTTAGAAAAAATACTTTTTCATATTTTTTTTTCTGCTTCAAAGTAGATTAAGTGAAGCTTCACCTCCATTCAGAGCCTGCTGATCTCCACATATGTTGCTCTTTATATGCCCCCCAACCATAATCTGGAAATATATTAATTTCAGACTTCTGGACATAAAACTTACATATTGTGTAAACCACACACAGACATGTGAAATCCCTTAGCTAGATGAGCCTCAAACATCAGAGCAATGGCCTAGGCGACAACACCTTGGGTGGGCAATTGTCTTCCAAATGAATGTTCATATATAACACGCCATTCTCCAAATCAATATTTCTATATAATATGCCATTCTCCTTGCATTATGCTGTTGGGTCAGGGAGGAGGGAGGTTGCAATGCTGGGAAAAACACCTCCACAGCAGATCAACACAGCATTGCAACATTTTTCGAATGAAAGTAACAGCGCCCTTGGGCACCCCTGTAGTTTATTTTTAGTCATTTAGCAGACACTCTTATCCAGAGTGACTTGATATATTTTTTGTGTAATTATTTTTTTCATACCTGCCCCCCAGTGGGAATCAAACCCTAAACCCTGGCATTGCAAATACCATGCTCTACAAACTGAGCCTCCTCATCCCTGCCACAATTCAGACTACTGGACATAATTATAATTCCTATCTAAACCTAACGGCTTGTGAAACCCCCACACAGAGGTGTGAAACTCCTCAACTTGAGGAGCTTCAAACATCAGAACAATGGCCTGACAACACCTGAGACATTTTTTAGGAAGATGGCATCATCTGGTTCTATTGCCAACATGATTAGCTAAGTTATAAAAAAGTATATTACAGAGTTAGGCTTTCACAATAACATTCCTGGAAACAGATTGTAATTTTGATGCGCATAGGAATCATGAGTGCATTCAGGTGCGTATGCCACGGCTAAGTTTATTCACAGTAGACAAACAGGCTCATTCTGTTCTGAATAACCCAGGGTATGACGTCATGTCATCTTGTAACTATACGTCAAATATAGTGATCATAAATGTTGACACTGTATTTGACATGAGTTTTATAATAAGAAAATTTGAAGTGCACATTTGGACTCATGGGTGTTTTGCTTGCTTGTATGACATCAAAGCAGTATTTATTATAGTCCTCAACGTCTCATCTTTCAAAATACATTTAGTCCTCTGAAGCGTAGAGCCTGTGGTCTGAAGTCATGTATAGCATGTTACTGTACAGCCACTGCGTACCAATTTAGGCGTTTATCAGTGCCATTTTCAACCTGTATACTTTAAAGGGCTACATACAAATTGTGCAACAATATTGCATTTTTAAAAGCCTGTTATATTAAATGAAGTGCCCAGGATAGAGAAAGAGAGAGTGAAAACAGTGGAGTGAGACAGAACGAGAGAGAAAGTGAATTGTGAGAAGAGAGAGAGTGAAAACAGTGGAGTGAGTCAGAGCGAAAGAGAGAGAGAGCTGTGAAGAGAGAGAAAGAGTGAAAATAGTGGAGTAAGAGAGAGAGAGAGAGAGAGAAAGAGAGAGAGAAAGAGAGAGAGAACTGTCCACAATGTTAATAGGAACAAAGATTTGTGTTCCTAGGTTAGGGCCCTTAATATGGAATACATTAAATAGAGTGGTTAGAATATATAAAGGGTAACAGTTTCTATGAAGTACATCCAGTCGTCTGAAAAAGTTTGGGCACCCCTCTGAGGCTGCATAATAATTTACTCTGTCGTCACAGAAAATGATCACAGTGGCATGCCATTCATTTTCTAATAAAAGCTGAGTAATGGGCTATTGTCCAGACAAAGATTTTTAGTGTAGCAATATTAAGTTGTATGAAATTAAATCAGATGTGAAAAATAGGCTATGCCTCAGCCCAATAGGGAATGTCCTCTTGGTGTAACGGTCAAGCTGTTGCTTTCTCCCGCGGTAGACCTGGTTCATATCCCGTCGGTTACATTAAGCAGTCTATTCTCTGAAAATAGTCCAGACAGCATGTAACCAACAGTGAGGTCAGTGGGATTGGAGAGAGTCCCCTCTCCCTCTCTCTGTCTCCTCCCGAGTATCATTTCTTACTCGGCAGGATCCGTCCACGTTTTCGGAGGGCTCCTGGCAAGCGGGGAGTCGCCGACCCGCGTTCAATGTGCCGGTCCGCTTAGCGAGTGCGTCCCGCACGCCCCCATGTCTTTTTTTTTTCATTTTCATATTTTTGAAAAAATAATTTTTCATTTTTTTTTCTGCTTCAAAGTAGATTAAGTCAGCTTCTCCAACATTCCGTTTTTTTCTCTGCTTCAAAGTAGATTAAGTGAAGCTTCACCTCCATTCAGAGCCTGCTGATCTTCACATATGTTGCTCTTTATATGCCCCCCAACCATAATCTGGAAATATATTAATTTCAGACTTCTGGACATAAAACTTACATATTGTGTAAACCACACACAGACATGTGAAATCCCTTAGCTAGATGAGCCTCAAACATCAGAGCAATGGCCTAGGCGACAACACCTTGGGTGGGCAATTGTCTTCCAAATGAATGTTCATATATAACACGCCATTCTCCAAATCAATATTTCTATATAACATGCCATTCTCCTTGCATTATGCTGTTGGGTCATGGAGGAGGGAGGTTGCAATGCTGGGAAAAACACCTCCACAGGAGATCAACACAGCATTGCAACATTTTTCGAATGAAAGTAACAGCGCCCTTGGGCACCCCTGTAGTTTATTTTTAGTCATTTAGCAGACACTCTTATCCAGAGTGACTTAATATATTTTTTGTGTAATTATTTTTTTCATACCTGCCCCCCAGTGGGAATCAAACCCTAAACCCTGGCATTGCAAATACCATGCTCTACAAACTGAGCCTCATCCCTGCCACAATTCAGACTACTTGACATAATTATAATTCCTATCTAAACCTAACGGCTTGTGAAACCCCCACACAGAGGTGTGAAATTCCTCAACTTGAGGAGCTTCAAACATCAGAACAATGGCCTGACAACACCTGAGACATTTTTTAGGAAGATGGCATCATCTGGTTCTATTGCCAACATGATTAGCTAAGTTATAAAAAAAAGTATATTACAGAGTTAGGCTTTCACAATAACATTCCTGGAAACAGATTGTAATTTTGATGCGCATAGGAATCATGAGTGCATTCAGGTGCGTATGCCACGGCTAAGTTTATTCACAGTAGACAAACAGGCTCATTCTGTTCAGAATAACCCAGGGTATGACGTCATGTCATCTTGTAACTATACATCAAATATAGTGATCATAAATGTTGACACTGTATTTGACATGAGTTTTATAATAAGAACATTTGAAGTGCACATTTGGACTCATGGGTGTTTTGCTTGCTTGTATGACATCAAAGCAGTATTTATTATAGTCCTCAACGTCTCATCTTTCAAAATACATTTAGTCCTCTGAAGCGTAGAGCCTGTGGTCTGAAGTCATGTATAGCATGTTACTGTACAGCCACTGCGTACCAATGTAGGCGTTTATCAGTGCCATTTTCAACCTGTATACTTTAAAGGGCTACATACAAATTGTGCAACAATATTGCATTTTTAAAAGCCTGTTATATTAAATGAAGTGCCCAGGATAGAGAAAGAGAGAGTGAAAACAGTGGAGTGAGACAGAACGAGAGAGAAAGTGAATTGTGAGAAGAGAGAGAGTGAAAACAGTGGAGTGAGTCAGAGCGAAAGAGAGAGAGAGCTGTGAAGAGAGAGAAAGAGTGAAAATAGTGGAGTAAGAGAGAGAGAGAGAGAGAGAGAGAAAGAGAGAGAGAAAGAGAGAGAGAACTGTCCACAATGTTAATAGGAACAAAGATTTGTGTTCCTAGGTTAGGGCCCTTAATATGGAATACATTAAATAGAGTGGTTAGAATATATAAAGGGTAACAGTTTCTATGAAGTACATCCAGTCGTCTGAAAAAGTTTGGGCACCCCTCTGAGGCTGCATAATAATTTACTCTGTCGTCACAGAAAATGATCACAGTGGCATGCCATTCATTTTCTAATAAAAGCTGAGTAATGGGCTATTGTCCAGACAAAGATTTTTAGTGTAGCAATATTAAGTTGTATGAAATTAAATCAGATGTGAAAAATAGGCTATGCCTCAGCCCAATAGGGAATGTCCTCTTGGTGTAACGGTCAAGCTGTTGCTTTCTCCCGCGGTAGACCTGGTTCATATCCCGTCGGTTACATTAAGCAGTCTATTCTCTGAAAATAGTCCAGACAGCATGTACCCAACAGTGAGGTCAGTGGGATTGGAGAGAGTCCCCTCTCCCTCTCTCTGTCTCCTCCCGAGTATCATTTCTTACTCGGCAGGATCCGTCCACGTTTTCGGAGGGCTCCTGGTAAGCGGGGAGTCGCCGACCCGCGTTCAATGTGCCGGTCCGCTTAGCGAGTGCGTCCCGCACGCCCCCATGTCTTCTTTTTTTTCATTTTCATATTTTTGAAAAAATAATTTTTCATTTTTTTTTTCTGCTTCAAAGTAGATTAAGTCAGCTTCTCCAACATTCCGTTTTTTTCTCTGCTTCAAAGTAGATTAAGTGAAGCTTCACCTCCATTCAGAGCCTGCTGATCTTCACATATGTTGCTCTTTATATGACCCCCAACCATAATCTGGAAATATATTAATTTCAGACTTCTGGACATAAAACTTACATATTGTGTAAACCACACACAGACATGTGAAATCCCTTAGCTAGATGAGCCTCAAACATCAGAGCAATGGCCTAGGCGACAACACCTTGGGTGGGCAATTGTCTTCCAAATGAATGTTCATATATAACACGCCATTCTCCAAATCAATATTTCTATATAACATGCCATTCTCCTTGCATTATGCTGTTGGGTCATGGAGGAGGGAGGTTGCAATGCTGGGAAAAACACCTCCACAGGAGATCAACACAGCATTGCAACATTTTGCGAATGAAAGTAACAGCGCCCTTGGGCACCCCTGTAGTTTATTTTTAGTCATTTAGCAGACACTCTTATCCAGAGTGACTTAATATATTTTTTGTGTAATTATTTTTTTCATACCTGCCCCCCAGTGGGAATCAAACCCTAAACCCTGGCATTGCAAATACCATGCTCTACAAACTGAGCCTCATCCCTGCCACAATTCAGACTACTTGACATAATTATAATTCCTATCTAAACCTAACGGCTTGTGAAACCCCCACACAGAGGTGTGAAATTCCTCAACTTGAGGAGCTTCAAACATCAGAACAATGGCCTGACAACACCTGAGACATGTTTTAGGAAGATGGCATCATCTGGTTCTATTGCCAACATGATTAGCTAAGTTATAAAAAAAAGTATATTACAGAGTTAGGCTTTCACAATAACATTCCTGGAAACAGATTGTAATTTTGATGCGCATAGGAATCATGAGTGCATTCAGGTGCGTATGCCACGGCTAAGTTTATTCACAGTAGACAAACAGGCTCATTCTGTTCAGAATAACCCAGGGTATGACGTCATGTCATCTTGTAACTATACATCAAATATAGTGATCATAAATGTTGACACTGTATTTGACATGAGTTTTATAATAAGAACATTTGAAGTGCACATTTGGACTCATGGGTGTTTTGCTTGCTTGTATGACATCAAAGCAGTATTTATTATAGTCCTCAACGTCTCATCTTTCAAAATACATTTAGTCCTCTGAAGCGTAGAGCCTGTGGTCTGAAGTCATGTATAGCATGTTACTGTACAGCCACTGCGTACCAATTTAGGCGTTTATCAGTGCCATTTTCAACCTGTATACTTTAAAGGGCTACATACAAATTGTGCAACAATATTGCATTTTTAAAAGCCTGTTATATTAAATGAAGTGCCCAGGATAGAGAAAGAGAGAGTGAAAACAGTGGAGTGAGACAGAACGAGAGAGAAAGTGAATTGTGAGAAGAGAGAGAGTGAAAACAGTGGAGTGAGTCAGAGCGAAAGAGAGAGAGAGCTGTGAAGAGAGAGAAAGAGTGAAAATAGTGGAGTAAGAGAGAGAGAGAGAGAGAGAAAGAGAGAGAGAAAGAGAGAGAGAACTGTCCACAATGTTAATAGGAACAAAGATTTGTGTTCCTAGGTTAGGGCCCTTAATATGGAATACATTAAATAGAGTGGTTAGAATATATAAAGGGTAACAGTTTCTATGAAGTACATCCAGTCGTCTGAAAAAGTTTGGGCACCCCTCTGAGGCTGCATAATAATTTACTCTGTCGTCACAGAAAATGATCACAGTGGCATGCCATTCATTTTCTAATAAAAGCTGAGTAATGGGCTATTGTCCAGACAAAGATTTTTAGTGTAGCAATATTAAGTTGTATGAAATTAAATCAGATGTGAAAAATAGGCTATGCCTCAGCCCAATAGGGAATGTCCTCTTGGTGTAACGGTCAAGCTGTTGCTTTCTCCCGCGGTAGACCTGGTTCATATCCCGTCGGTTACATTAAGCAGTCTATTCTCTGAAAATAGTCCAGACAGCATGTACCCAACAGTGAGGTCAGTGGGATTGGAGAGAGTCCCCTCTCCCTCTCTCTGTCTCCTCCCGAGTATCATTTCTTACTCGGCAGGATCCGTCCACGTTTTCGGAGGGCTCCTGGCAAGCGGGGAGTCGCCGACCCGCGTTCAATGTGCCGGTCCGCTTAGCGAGTGCGTCCCGCACGCCCCCATGTCTTCTTTTTTTTCATTTTCATATTTTTGAAAAAATAATTTTTCATTTTTTTTTTCTGCTTCAAAGTAGATTAAGTCAGCTTCTCCAACATTCCGTTTTTTTCTCTGCTTCAAAGTAGATTAAGTGAAGCTTCACCTCCATTCAGAGCCTGCTGATCTTCACATATGTTGCTCTTTATATGCCCCCCAACCATAATCTGGAAATATATTAATTTCAGACTTCTGGACATAAAACTTACATATTGTGTAAACCACACACAGACATGTGAAATCCCTTAGCTAGATGAGCCTCAAACATCAGAGCAATGGCCTAGGCGACAACACCTTGGGTGGGCAATTGTCTTCCAAATGAATGTTCATATATAACACGCCATTCTCCAAATCAATATTTCTATATAACATGCCATTCTCCTTGCATTATGCTGTTGGGTCAGGGAGGAGGGAGGTTGCAATGCTGGGAAAAACACCTCCACAGCAGATCAACACAGCATTGCAACATTTTTCGAATGAAAGTAACAGCGCCCTTGGGCACCCCTGTAGTTTATTTTTAGTCATTTAGCAGACACTCTTATCCAGAGTGACTTAATATATTTTTTGTGTAATTATTTTTTTCATACCTGCCCCCCAGTGGGAATCAAACCCTTAACCCTGGCATTGCAAATACCATGCTCTACAAACTGAGCCTCCTCATCCCTGCCACAATTCAGACTACTGGACATAATTATAATTCCTATCTAAACCTAACGGCTTGTGAAACCCCCACACAGAGGTGTGAAATTCCTCAACTTGAGGAGCTTCAAACATCAGAACAATGGCCTGACAACACCTGAGACATTTTTTAGGAAGATGGCATCATCTGGTTCTATTGCCAACATGATTAGCTAAGTTATAAAAAAGTATATTACAGAGTTAGGCTTTCACAATAACATTCCTGGAAACAGATTGTAATTTTGATGCGCATAGGAATCATGAGTGCATTCAGGTGCGTATGCCACGGCTAAGTTTATTCACAGTAGACAAACAGGCTCATTCTGTTCAGAATAACCCAGGGTATGACGTCATGTCATCTTGTAACTATACGTCAAATATAGTGATCATAAATGTTGACACTGTATTTGACATGAGTTTTATAATAAGAAAATTTGAAGTGCACATTTGGACTCATGGGTGTTTTGCTTGCTTGTATGACATCAAAGCAGTATTTATTATAGTCCTCAACGTCTCATCTTTCAAAATACATTGAGTCCTCTGAAGCGTAGAGCCTGTGGTCTGAAGTCATGTATAGCATGTTACTGTACAGCCACTGCGTACCAATTTAGGCGTTTATCAGTGCCATTTTCAACCTGTATACTTAAAGGGCTACATACAAATTGTGCAACAATATTGCATTTTTAAAAGCCTGTTATATTAAATGAAGTGCCCTTTAATATAGACCACATGTAAAATTCAATAAATCAGATTGTCGAGTGAGGCAGAGAGAGAGTTGTGAGGATAGAGAAAGAGAGAGTGAAAACAGTGGAGTGAGACAGAACGAGAGAGAAAGTGAATTGTGAGAAGATCTCCACCCTATTCCCAATGTAGTGCACTACTTTAGATCTGATCAGAAGTAGCCTAGTGCACTACGTAGGGAACAGGGTGTCATTTGGGCCAGAGTCAGTAACTCCCCTGGGTATGAATTGTCTCTCTATCTTATCTGTCTATGCTTGGTTGACCTAGCAACTGGGTCTGTTTTAATGTACAGACAGCATGTACCCAACAGTGAGGTCAGTGGGATTGGAGAGAGTCCCCTCTCCCTCTCTCTGTCTCCTCCCGAGTATCATTTCTTACTCGGCAGGATCCGTCCACGTTTTCGGAGGGCTCCTGGCAAGCGGGGAGTCGCCGACCCGCGTTCAATGTGCCGGTCCGCTTAGCGAGTGCGTCCCGCACGCCCCCATGTCTTCTTTTTTTTCATTTTCATATTTTAGAAAAAATACTTTTTCATTTTTTTTTTTCTGCTTCAAAGTAGATTAAGTGAAGCTTCACCTCCATTCAGAGCCTGCTGATCTTCACATATGTTGCTCTTTATATGCCCCCCAACCATAATCTGGAAATATATTAATTTCAGACTTCTGGACATAAAACTTACATATTGTGTAAACCACACACAGACATGTGAAATCCCTTAGCTAGATGAGCCTCAAACATCAGAGCAATGGCCTAGGCGACAACACCTTGGGTGGGCAATTGTCTTCCAAATGAATGTTCATATATAACACGCCATTCTCCAAATCAATATTTCTATATAACATGCCATTCTCCTTGCATTATGCTGTTGGGTCATGGAGGAGGGAGGTTGCAATGCTGGGAAAAACACCTCCACAGCAGATCAACACAGCATTGCAACATTTTTCGAATGAAAGTAACAGCGCCCTTGGGCACCCCTGTAGTTTATTTTTAGTCATTTAGCAGACACTCTTATCCAGAGTGACTTAATATATTTTTTGTGTAATTATTTTTTTCATACCTGCCCCCCAGTGGGAATCAAACCCTAAACCCTGGCATTGCAAATACCATGCTCTACAAACTGAGCCTCCTCATCCCTGCCACAATTCAGACTACTGGACATAATTATAATTCCTATCTAAACCTAACGGCTTGTGAAACCCCCACACAGAGGTGTGAAATTCCTCAACGTGAGGAGCTTCAAACATCAGAACAATGGCCTGACAACACCTGAGACATTTTTTAGGAAGATGGCATCATCTGGTTCTATTGCCAACATGATTAGCTAAGTTATAAAAAAGTATATTACAGAGTTAGGCTTTCACAATAACATTCCTGGAAACAGATTGTAATTTTGATGCGCATAGGAATCATGAGTGCATTCAGGTGCGTATGCCACGGCTAAGTTTATTCACAGTAGACAAACAGGCTCATTCTGTTCTGAATAACCCAGGGTATGACGTCATGTCATCTTGTAACTATACGTCAAATATAGTGATCATAAATGTTGACACTGTATTTGACATGAGTTTTATAATAAGAAAATTTGAAGTGCACATTTGGACTCATGGGTGTTTTGCTTGCTTGTATGACATCAAAGCAGTATTTATTATAGTCCTCAACGTCTCATCTTTCAAAATACATTGAGTCCTCTGAAGCGTAGAGCCTGTGGTCTGAAGTCATGTATAGCATGTTACTGTACAGCCACTGCGTACCAATTTAGGCGTTTATCAGTGCCATTTTCAACCTGTATACTTTAAAGGGCTACATACAAATTGTGCAACAATATTGCATTTTTAAAAGCCTGTTATATTAAATGAAGTGCCCTTTAATATAGACCACATGTAAAATTCAATAAATCAGATTGTCGAGTGAGGCAGAGAGAGAGTTGTGAGGATAGAGAAAGAGAGAGTGAAAACAGTGGAGTGAGACAGAACGAGAGAGAAAGTGAATTGTGAGAAGATCTCCACCCTATTCCCAATGTAGTGCACTACTTTAGATCTGATCAGAAGTAGCCTAGTGCACTACGTAGGGAACAGGGTGTCATTTGGGCCAGAGTCAGTAACTCCCCTGGGTATGAATTGTCTCTCTATCTTATCTGTCTATGCTTGGTTGACCTAGCAACTGGGTCTGTTTTAATGTCCAGACAGCATGTACCCAACAGTGAGGTCAGTGGGATTGGAGAGAGTCCCCTCTCCCTCTCTCTGTCTCCTCCCGAGTATCATTTCTTACTCGGCAGGATCCGTCCACGTTTTCGGAGGGCTCCTGGCAAGCGGGGAGTCGCCGACCCGCGTTCAATGTGCCGGTCCGCTTAGCGAGTGCGTCCCGCACGCCCCCATGTCTTCTTTTTTTTCATTTTCATATTTTAGAAAAAATACTTTTTCATATTTTTTTTTCTGCTTCAAAGTAGATTAAGTGAAGCTTCACCTCCATTCAGAGCCTGCTGATCTCCACATATGTTGCTCTTTATATGCCCCCCAACCATAATCTGGAAATATATTAATTTCAGACTTCTGGACATAAAACTTACATATTGTGTAAACCACACACAGACATGTGAAATCCCTTAGCTAGATGAGCCTCAAACATCAGAGCAATGGCCTAGGCGACAACACCTTGGGTGGGCAATTGTCTTCCAAATGAATGTTCATATATAACACGCCATTCTCCAAATCAATATTTCTATATAATATGCCATTCTCCTTGCATTATGCTGTTGGGTCAGGGAGGAGGGAGGTTGCAATGCTGGGAAAAACACCTCCACAGCAGATCAACACAGCATTGCAACATTTTTCGAATGAAAGTAACAGCGCCCTTGGGCACCCCTGTAGTTTATTTTTAGTCATTTAGCAGACACTCTTATCCAGAGTGACTTGATATATTTTTTGTGTAATTATTTTTTTCATACCTGCCCCCCAGTGGGAATCAAACCCTAAACCCTGGCATTGCAAATACCATGCTCTACAAACTGAGCCTCCTCATCCCTGCCACAATTCAGACTACTGGACATAATTATAATTCCTATCTAAACCTAACGGCTTGTGAAACCCCCACACAGAGGTGTGAAATTCCTCAACTTGAGGAGCTTCAAACATCAGAACAATGGCCTGACAACACCTGACACATTTTTTAGGAAGATGGCATCATCTGGTTCTATTGCCAACATGATTAGCTAAGTTATAAAAAAGTATATTACAGAGTTAGGCTTTCACAATAACATTCCTGGAAACAGATTGTAATTTTGATGCGCATAGGAATCATGAGTGCATTCAGGTGCGTATGCCACGGCTAAGTTTATTCACAGTAGACAAACAGGCTCATTCTGTTCTGAATAACCCAGGGTATGACGTCATGTCATCTTGTAACTATACGTCAAATATAGTGATCATAAATGTTGACACTGTATTTGACATGAGTTTTATAATAAGAAAATTTGAAGTGCACATTTGGACTCATGGGTGTTTTGCTTGCTTGTATGACATCAAAGCAGTATTTATTATAGTCCTCAACGTCTCATCTTTCAAAATACATTTAGTCCTCTGAAGCGTAGAGCCTGTGGTCTGAAGTCATGTATAGCATGTTACTGTACAGCCACTGCGTACCAATTTAGGCGTTTATCAGTGCCATTTTCAACCTGTATACTTTAAAGGGCTACATACAAATTGTGCAACAATATTGCATTTTTAAAAGCCTTTTATATTAAATGAAGTGCCCTTTAATATAGACCACATGTAAAATTCAATAAATCAGATTGTCGAGTGAGGCAGAGAGAGAGTTGTGAGGATAGAGAAAGAGAGAGTGAAAACAGTGGAGTGAGACAGAACGAGAGAGAAAGTGAATTGTGAGAAGATCTCCACCCTATTCCCAATGTAGTGCACTACTTTAGATCTGATCAGAAGTAGCCTAGTGCACTACGTAGGGAACAGGGTGTCATTTGGGCCAGAGTCAGTAACTCCCCTGGGTATGAATTGTCTCTCTATCTTATCTGTCTATGCTTGGTTGACCTAGCAACTGGGTCTGTTTTAATGTCCAGACAGCATGTACCCAACAGTGAGGTCAGTGGGATTGGAGAGAGTCCCCTCTCCCTCTCTCTGTCTCCTCCCGAGTATCATTTCTTACTCGGCAGGATCCGTCCACGTTTTCGGAGGGCTCCTGGCAAGCGGGGAGTCGCCGACCCGCGTTCAATGTGCCGGTCCGCTTAGCGAGTGCGTCCCGCACGCCCCCATGTCTTCTTTTTTTTCATTTTCATATTTTAGAAAAAATACTTTTTCATATTTTTTTTTCTGCTTCAAAGTAGATTAAGTGAAGCTTCACCTCCATTCAGAGCCTGCTGATCTTCACATATGTTGCTCTTTATATGCCCCCAACCATAATCTGGAAATATATTAATTTCAGACTTCTGGACATAAAACTTACATATTGTGTAAACCACACACAGACATGTGAAATCCCTTAGCTAGATGAGCCTCAAACATCAGAGCAATGGCCTAGGCGACAACACCTTGGGTGGGCAATTGTCTTCCAAATGAATGTTCATATATAACACGCCATTCTCCAAATCAATATTTCTATATAACATGCCATTCTCCTTGCATTATGCTGTTGGGTCAGGGAGGAGGGAGGTTGCAATGCTGGGAAAAACACCTCCACAGCAGATCAACACAGCATTGCAACATTTTTCGAATGAAAGTAACAGCGCCCTTGGGCACCCCTGTAGTTTATTTTTAGTCATTTAGCAGACACTCTTATCCAGAGTGACTTAATATATTTTTTGTGTAATTATTTTTTTCATACCTGCCCCCCAGTGGGAATCAAACCCTAAACCCTGGCATTGCAAATACCATGCTCTACAAACTGAGCCTCCTCATCCCTGCCACAATTCAGACTACTGGACATAATTATAATTCCTATCTAAACCTAACGGCTTGTGAAACCCCCACACAGAGGTGTGAAATTCCTCAACGTGAGGAGCTTCAAACATCAGAACAATGGCCTGACAACACCTGAGACATTTTTTAGGAAGATGGCATCATCTGGTTCTATTGCCAACATGATTAGCTAAGTTATAAAAAAGTATATTACAGAGTTAGGCTTTCACAATAACATTCCTGGAAACAGATTGTAATTTTGATGCGCATAGGAATCATGAGTGCATTCAGGTGCGTATGCCACGGCTAAGTTTATTCACAGTAGACAAACAGGCTCATTCTGTTCAGAATAACCCAGGGTATGACGTCATGTCATCTTGTAACTATACGTCAAATATAGTGATCATAAATGTTGACACTGTATTTGACATGAGTTTTATAATAAGAAAATGTGAAGTGCACATTTGGACTCATGGGTGTTTTGCTTGCTTGTATGACATCAAAGCAGTATTTATTATAGTCCTCAACGTCTCATCTTTCAAAATACATTGAGTCCTCTGAAGCGTAGAGCCTGTGGTCTGAAGTCATGTATAGCATGTTACTGTACAGCCACTGCGTACCAATTTAGGCGTTTATCAGTGCCATTTTCAACCTGTATACTTTAAAGGGCTACATACAAATTGTGCAACAATATTGCATTTTTAAAAGCCTGTTATATTAAATGAAGTGCCCTTTAATATAGACCACATGTAAAATTCAATAAATCAGATTGTCGAGTGAGGCAGAGAGAGAGTTGTGAGGATAGAGAAAGAGAGAGTGAAAACAGTGGAGTGAGACAGAACGAGAGAGAAAGTGAATTGTGTGAAGATCTCCACCCTATTCCCAATGTAGTGCACTACTTTAGATCTGATCAGAAGTAGCCTAGTGCACTACGTAGGGAACAGGGTGTCATTTGGGCCAGAGTCAGTAACTCCCCTGGGTATGAATTGTCTCTCTATCTTATCTGTCTATGCTTGGTTGACCTAGCAACTGGGTCTGTTTTAATGTCCAGACAGCATGTACCCAACAGTGAGGTCAGTGGGATTGGAGAGAGTCCCCTCTCCCTCTCTCTGTCTCCTCCCGAGTATCATTTCTTACTCGGCAGGATCCGTCCACGTTTTCGGAGGGCTCCTGGCAAGCGGGGAGTCGCCGACCCGCGTTCAATGTGCCGGTCCGCTTAGCGAGTGCGTCCCGCACGCCCCCATGTCTTCTTTTTTTTCATTTTCATATTTTAGAAAAAATACTTTTTCATATTTTTTTTTCTGCTTCAAAGTAGATTAAGTGAAGCTTCACCTCCATTCAGAGCCTGCTGATCTTCACATATGTTGCTCTTTATATGCCCCCCAACCATAATCTGGAAATATATTAATTTCAGACTTCTGGACATAAAACTTACATATTGTGTAAACCACACACAGACATGTGAAATCCCTTAGCTAGATGAGCCTCAAACATCAGAGCAATGGCCTAGGCGACAACACCTTGGGTGGGCAATTGTCTTCCAAATGAATGTTCATATATAACACGCCATTCTCCAAATCAATATTTCTATATAACATGCCATTCTCCTTGCATTATGCTGTTGGGTCATGGAGGAGGGAGGTTGCAATGCTGGGAAAAACACCTCCACAGGAGATCAACACAGCATTGCAACATTTTTCGAATGAAAGTAACAGCGCCCTTGGGCACCCCTGTAGTTTATTTTTAGTCATTTAGCAGACACTCTTATCCAGAGTGACTTAATATATTTTTTGTGTAATTATTTTTTTCATACCTGCCCCCCAGTGGGAATCAAACCCTAAACCCTGGCATTGCAAATACCATGCTCTACAAACTGAGCCTCATCCCTGCCACAATTCAGACTACTTGACATAATTATAATTCCTATCTAAACCTAACGGCTTGTGAAACCCCCACACAGAGGTGTGAAATTCCTAAACTTGAGGAGCTTCAAACATCAGAACAATGGCCTGACAACACCTGAGACATTTTTTAGGAAGATGGCATCATCTGGTTCTATTGCCAACATGATTAGCTAAGTTATAAAAAAAAGTATATTACAGAGTTAGGCTTTCACAATAACATTCCTGGAAACAGATTGTAATTTTGATGCGCATAGGAATCATGAGTGCATTCAGGTGCGTATGCCACGGCTAAGTTTATTCACAGTAGACAAACAGGCTCATTCTGTTCAGAATAACCCAGGGTATGACGTCATGTCATCTTGTAACTATACATCAAATATAGTGATCATAAATGTTGACACTGTATTTGACATGAGTTTTATAATAAGAACATTTGAAGTGCACATTTGGACTCATGGGTGTTTTGCTTGCTTGTATGACATCAAAGCAGTATTTATTATAGTCCTCAACGTCTCATCTTTCAAAATACATTTAGTCCTCTGAAGCGTAGAGCCTGTGGTCTGAAGTCATGTATAGCATGTTACTGTACAGCCACTGCGTACCAATTTAGGCGTTTATCAGTGCCATTTTCAACCTGTATACTTTAAAGGGCTACATACAAATTGTGCAACAATATTGCATTTTTAAAAGCCTGTTATATTAAATGAAGTGCCCAGGATAGAGAAAGAGAGAGTGAAAACAGTGGAGTGAGACAGAACGAGAGAGAAAGTGAATTGTGAGAAGAGAGAGAGTGAAAACAGTGGAGTGAGTCAGAGCGAAAGAGAGAGAGAGCTGTGAAGAGAGAGAAAGAGTGAAAATAGTGGAGTAAGAGAGAGAGAGAGAGAGAGAAAGAGAGAGAGAAAGAGAGAGAGAACTGTCCACAATGTTAATAGGAACAAAGATTTGTGTTCCTAGGTTAGGGCCCTTAATATGGAATACATTAAATAGAGTGGTTAGAATATATAAAGGGTAACAGTTTCTATGAAGTACATCCAGTCGTCTGAAAAAGTTTGGGCACCCCTCTGAGGCTGCATAATAATTTACTCTGTCGTCACAGAAAATGATCACAGTGGCATGCCATTCATTTTCTAATAAAAGCTGAGTAATGGGCTATTGTCCAGACAAAGATTTTTAGTGTAGCAATATTAAGTTGTATGAAATTAAATCAGATGTGAAAAATAGGCTATGCCTCAGCCCAATAGGGAATGTCCTCTTGGTGTAACGGTCAAGCTGTTGCTTTCTCCCGCGGTAGACCTGGTTCATATCCCGTCGGTTACATTAAGCAGTCTATTCTCTGAAAATAGTCCAGACAGCATGTACCCAACAGTGAGGTCAGTGGGATTGGAGAGAGTCCCCTCTCCCTCTCTCTGTCTCCTCCCGAGTATCATTTCTTACTCGGCAGGATCCGTCCACGTTTTCGGAGGGCTCCTGGCAAGCGGGGAGTCGCCGACCCGCGTTCAATGTGCCGGTCCGCTTAGCGAGTGCGTCCCGCACGCCCCCATGTCTTTTTTTTTTCATTTTCATATTTTTGAAAAAATAATTTTTCATTTTTTTTTCTGCTTCAAAGTAGATTAAGTCAGCTTCTCCAACATTCCGTTTTTTTCTCTGCTTCAAAGTAGATTAAGTGAAGCTTCACCTCCATTCAGAGCCTGCTGATCTTCACATATGTTGCTCTTTATATGCCCCCCAACCATAATCTGGAAATATATTAATTTCAGACTTCTGGACATAAAACTTACATATTGTGTAAACCACACACAGACATGTGAAATCCCTTAGCTAGATGAGCCTCAAACATCAGAGCAATGGCCTAGGCGACAACACCTTGGGTGGGCAATTGTCTTCCAAATGAATGTTCATATATAACACGCCATTCTCCAAATCAATATTTCTATATAACATGCCATTCTCCTTGCATTATGCTGTTGGGTCATGGAGGAGGGAGGTTGCAATGCTGGGAAAAACACCTCCACAGGAGATCAACACAGCATTGCAACATTTTTCGAATGAAAGTAACAGCGCCCTTGGGCACCCCTGTAGTTTATTTTTAGTCATTTAGCAGACACTCTTATCCAGAGTGACTTAATATATTTTTTGTGTAATTATTTTTTTCATACCTGCCCCCCAGTGGGAATCAAACCCTAAACCCTGGCATTGCAAATACCATGCTCTACAAACTGAGCCTCATCCCTGCCACAATTCAGACTACTTGACATAATTATAATTCCTATCTAAACCTAACGGCTTGTGAAACCCCCACACAGAGGTGTGAAATTCCTCAACTTGAGGAGCTTCAAACATCAGAACAATGGCCTGACAACACCTGAGACATTTTTTAGGAAGATGGCATCATCTGGTTCTATTGCCAACATGATTAGCTAAGTTATAAAAAAAAGTATATTACAGAGTTAGGCTTTCACAATAACATTCCTGGAAACAGATTGTAATTTTGATGCGCATAGGAATCATGAGTGCATTCAGGTGCGTATGCCACGGCTAAGTTTATTCACAGTAGACAAACAGGCTCATTCTGTTCAGAATAACCCAGGGTATGACGTCATGTCATCTTGTAACTATACATCAAATATAGTGATCATAAATGTTGACACTGTATTTGACATGAGTTTTATAATAAGAACATTTGAAGTGCACATTTGGACTCATGGGTGTTTTGCTTGCTTGTATGACATCAAAGCAGTATTTATTATAGTCCTCAACGTCTCATCTTTCAAAATACATTTAGTCCTCTGAAGCGTAGAGCCTGTGGTCTGAAGTCATGTATAGCATGTTACTGTACAGCCACTGCGTACCAATGTAGGCGTTTATCAGTGCCATTTTCAACCTGTATACTTTAAAGGGCTACATACAAATTGTGCAACAATATTGCATTTTTAAAAGCCTGTTATATTAAATGAAGTGCCCAGGATAGAGAAAGAGAGAGTGAAAACAGTGGAGTGAGACAGAACGAGAGAGAAAGTGAATTGTGAGAAGAGAGAGAGTGAAAACAGTGGAGTGAGTCAGAGCGAAAGAGAGAGAGAGCTGTGAAGAGAGAGAAAGAGTGAAAATAGTGGAGTAAGAGAGAGAGAGAGAGAGAGAGAGAAAGAGAGAGAGAAAGAGAGAGAGAACTGTCCACAATGTTAATAGGAACAAAGATTTGTGTTCCTAGGTTAGGGCCCTTAATATGGAATACATTAAATAGAGTGGTTAGAATATATAAAGGGTAACAGTTTCTATGAAGTACATCCAGTCGTCTGAAAAAGTTTGGGCACCCCTCTGAGGCTGCATAATAATTTACTCTGTCGTCACAGAAAATGATCACAGTGGCATGCCATTCATTTTCTAATAAAAGCTGAGTAATGGGCTATTGTCCAGACAAAGATTTTTAGTGTAGCAATATTAAGTTGTATGAAATTAAATCAGATGTGAAAAATAGGCTATGCCTCAGCCCAATAGGGAATGTCCTCTTGGTGTAACGGTCAAGCTGTTGCTTTCTCCCGCGGTAGACCTGGTTCATATCCCGTCGGTTACATTAAGCAGTCTATTCTCTGAAAATAGTCCAGACAGCATGTACCCAACAGTGAGGTCAGTGGGATTGGAGAGAGTCCCCTCTCCCTCTCTCTGTCTCCTCCCGAGTATCATTTCTTACTCGGCAGGATCCGTCCACGTTTTCGGAGGGCTCCTGGTAAGCGGGGAGTCGCCGACCCGCGTTCAATGTGCCGGTCCGCTTAGCGAGTGCGTCCCGCACGCCCCCATGTCTTCTTTTTTTTCATTTTCATATTTTTGAATTTTTCATTTTTTTTTTCTGCTTCAAAGTAGATTAAGTCAGCTTCTCCAACATTCCGTTTTTTTCTCTGCTTCAAAGTAGATTAAGTGAAGCTTCACCTCCATTCAGAGCCTGCTGATCTTCACATATGTTGCTCTTTATATGCCCCCCAACCATAATCTGGAAATATATTAATTTCAGACTTCTGGACATAAAACTTACATATTGTGTAAACCACACACAGACATGTGAAATCCCTTAGCTAGATGAGCCTCAAACATCAGAGCAATGGCCTAGGCGACAACACCCTGGGTGGGCAATTGTCTTCCAAATGAATGTTCATATATAACACGCCATTCTCCAAATCAATATTTCTATATAACATGCCATTCTCCTTGCATTATGCTGTTGGGTCATGGAGGAGGGAGGTTGCAATGCTGGGAAAAACACCTCCACAGGAGATCAACACAGCATTGCAACATTTTTCGAATGAAAGTAACAGCGCCCTTGGGCACCCCTGTAGTTTATTTTTAGTCATTTAGCAGACACTCTTATCCAGAGTGACTTAATATATTTTTTGTGTAATTATTTTTTTCATACCTGCCCCCCAGTGGGAATCAAACCCTAAACCCTGGCATTGCAAATACCATGCTCTACAAACTGAGCCTCCTCATCCCTGCCACAATTCAGACTACTGGACATAATTATAATTCCTATCTAAACCTAACGGCTTGTGAAACCCCCACACAGAGGTGTGAAATTCCTCAACTTGAGGAGCTTCAAACATCAGAACAATGGCCTGACAACACCTGAGACATTTTTTAGGAAGATGGCATCATCTGGTTCTATTGCCAACATGATTAGCTAAGTTATAAAAAAGTATATTACAGAGTTAGGCTTTCACAATAACATTCCTGGAAACAGATTGTAATTTTGATGCGCATAGGAATCATGAGTGCATTCAGGTGCGTATGCCACGGCTAAGTTTATTCACAGTAGACAAACAGGCTCATTCTGTTCAGAATAACCCAGGGTATGACGTCATGTCATCTTGTAACTATACGTCAAATATAGTGATCATAAATGTTGACACTGTATTTGACATGAGTTTTATAATAAGAAAATTTGAAGTGCACATTTGGACTCATGGGTGTTTTGCTTGCTTGTATGACATCAAAGCAGTATTTATTATAGTCCTCAACGTCTCATCTTTCAAAATACATTGAGTCCTCTGAAGCGTAGAGCCTGTGGTCTGAAGTCATGTATAGCATGTTACTGTACAGCCACTGCGTACCAATTTAGGCGTTTATCAGTGCCATTTTCAACCTGTATACTTAAAGGGCTACATACAAATTGTGCAACAATATTGCATTTTTAAAAGCCTGTTATATTAAATGAAGTGCCCTTTAATATAGACCACATGTAAAATTCAATAAATCAGATTGTCGAGTGAGGCAGAGAGAGAGTTGTGAGGATAGAGAAAGAGAGAGTGAAAACAGTGGAGTGAGACAGAACGAGAGAGAAAGTGAATTGTGAGAAGATCTCCACCCTATTCCCAATGTAGTGCACTACTTTAGATCTGATCAGAAGTAGCCTAGTGCACTACGTAGGGAACAGGGTGTCATTTGGGCCAGAGTCAGTAACTCCCCTGGGTATGAATTGTCTCTCTATCTTATCTGTCTATGCTTGGTTGACCTAGCAACTGGGTCTGTTTTAATGTACAGACAGCATGTACCCAACAGTGAGGTCAGTGGGATTGGAGAGAGTACCCTCTCCCTCTCTCTGTCTCCTCCCGAGTATCATTTCTTACTCGGCAGGATCCGTCCACGTTTTCGGAGGGCTCCTGGCAAGCGGGGAGTCGCCGACCCGCGTTCAATGTGCCGGTCCGCTTAGCGAGTGCGTCCCGCACGCCCCCATGTCTTCTTTTTTTTCATTTTCATATTTTAGAAAAAATACTTTTTCATTTTTTTTTTTCTGCTTCAAAGTAGATTAAGTGAAGCTTCACCTCCATTCAGAGCCTGCTGATCTTCACATATGTTGCTCTTTATATGCCCCCCAACCATAATCTGGAAATATATTAATTTCAGACTTCTGGACATAAAACTTACATATTGTGTAAACCACACACAGACATGTGAAATCCCTTAGCTAGATGAGCCTCAAACATCAGAGCAATGGCCTAGGCGACAACACCTTGGGTGGGCAATTGTCTTCCAAATGAATGTTCATATATAACACGCCATTCTCCAAATCAATATTTCTATATAACATGCCATTCTCCTTGCATTATGCTGTTGGGTCATGGAGGAGGGAGGTTGCAATGCTGGGAAAAACACCTCCACAGCAGATCAACACAGCATTGCAACATTTTTCGAATGAAAGTAACAGCGCCCTTGGGCACCCCTGTAGTTTATTTTTAGTCATTTAGCAGACACTCTTATCCAGAGTGACTTAATATATTTTTTGTGTAATTATTTTTTTCATACCTGCCCCCCAGTGGGAATCAAACCCTAAACCCTGGCATTGCAAATACCATGCTCTACAAACTGAGCCTCCTCATCCCTGCCACAATTCAGACTACTGGACATAATTATAATTCCTATCTAAACCTAACGGCTTGTGAAACCCCCACACAGAGGTGTGAAATTCCTCAACTTGAGGAGCTTCAAACATCAGAACAATGGCCTGACAACACCTGAGACATTTTTTAGGAAGATGGCATCATCTGGTTCTATTGCCAACATGATTAGCTAAGTTATAAAAAAGTATATTACAGAGTTAGGCTTTCACAATAACATTCCTGGAAACAGATTGTAATTTTGATGCGCATAGGAATCATGAGTGCATTCAGGTGCGTATGCCACGGCTAAGTTTATTCACAGTAGACAAACAGGCTCATTCTGTTCTGAATAACCCAGGGTATGACGTCATGTCATCTTGTAACTATACGTCAAATATAGTGATCATAAATGTTGACACTGTATTTGACATGAGTTTTATAATAAGAAAATTTGAAGTGCACATTTGGACTCATGGGTGTTTTGCTACACCAAGTGAATAGGTGTGTCTGTGTGAGTGTGTGTGTGAGTGATGTATGTTGTTAAGCTATGGAATTAATTGTACAGCATTGGATTGGTGTTGGCATGGGGTAGAGGGAGTTTACATATACCAGTCATTTCCTTTTAAATCCATGAAGGGAAGTGGACAAGTTCACACTTAGAAAGGAGATAATAGTTCCACACCTCATGTGTCCTGATAACTACAGGAATGGAACCATATTGAGGTTGGCTGCTTTCTATACGGTTTGATGGGAGAGAGAGAGAGAGAGACAGAGACAGAGACAGAGACAGAGACAGAGACAGAGACAGAGACAGAGAGAGAGAGAGAGAGAGAGAGAGAGAGAGAGAGAGAGAGAGAGAGAGAGAGAGAGAGAGAGAGAGAGAGAGAGAGAGGACATCAGGTAAAGTTCTGGAGATGAGGGAATATGTGTGCAGAAAGAAACCCTCCAGTATGGTTAACCCCAGTTAGGCCCAGTATGGACTATCAATACAAGTGACCATTTAGAATGTGACCCAGTTCAATGGGTCTTAACAGAACTGGGGGATGTCAGCCATGAAGTTGTCTAAACACAACTGGAATATAATTTGTTTGTGATTCATTGTTAATGGATTTTCCATTAGGAACACAGGGGGAAAACCTAACACAACAACACACATAACACACAACCAATAAAAACAAAGGGGGAGGAAACCACTAAAGTCATTACCATATTGTCATTTTCTAACGACAGGGAGAAAACATGTAAAATCTAGAAGACTACTTTAGATCTGGTCAGAAGAAGCCTAGTGCACTACGTAGGGAACAGGGAGAGATTTGGGACAGAGACAGTAACTCCTGTATGGAAATCTTCATTCTAATGACAGTGAGCAAATCTCCACCCTATTCCCTATGTAGTGCACTACTTTAGATCTGATCAGAAGTAGCCTAGTGCACTACGTAGGGAACAGGGTGTCATTTGGGCCAGAGTCAGTAACTCCCCTGGGTATGAATTGTCTCTCTATCTTATCTGTCTATGCTTGGTTGACCTAGCAACTGGGTCTGTTTTAATGTCCAGACAGCATGTACCCAACAGTGAGGTCAGTGGGATTGGAGAGAGTCCCCTCTCCCTCTCTCTGTCTCCTCCCGAGTATCATTTCATACTCGGCAGGATCCGTCCACGTTTTCGGAGGGCTCCTGGCAAGCGGGGTGTCGCCGACCCGCGTTCAATGTGCCGGTCCGCTTAGCGAGTGCGTCCCGCACGCCCCCATGTCTTCTTTTTTTTCATTTTCATATTTTTGAAAAAATAATTTTTTATATATTTTTTTCTGCTTCAAAGTAGATTAAGTCAGCTTCTCCAACATTACGTTTTTTTCTCTGCTTCAAAGTAGATTAAGTGAAGCTTCACCTCCATTCAGGCACTTATCACACCCCCCCACCTGGATTCGACCCCACTGGTCATTTAAAGACGTGTTTGGCTACGGGCACGTGGTAAGTTATGCGCTCACCTGGTAGTCGTCTTTTTTTTCATTTTCATATTTATGAAAAAAAATATTTTTAATTTTTTTGGTAGTCATTTAGCAGACACTCTTATCCAGAGCGACTTACAGTTAGTGATGCATATTTTCTTCATATTTTTTATTTTTTTTTATATATATATTTTTCTAGCTTTATAAAAAAACAAACGGATAAAAACCTGGTTTTCTAATATGTACGGGTTCATGAGGGTTGCCTAATCACACATGTGACATTTTGGAAGGATGTGACCATTTTAACCCTTCGAAACAGCACCTATGACCACAATGTAAGGCACTTCCGGTTGTCACAGGAAGCTGTAATTAAACACATATCCTCATTGGGACAAGCTCTTACAGAATCCTGAGTTTCAGGTCAATCCGTGAAAAACTAAATTTTTTACAGAGGGTTGAATGTAGCGTTTTCACTATCTGCTGGTGGATACATCTAAACCATGTTTAGGGTCAATCTTCCCACTTCCGGTTGCTCCAGGAAGCTTAAACTCAACACAGGTAATCCTTATAGTGGCCTGATGGGTTGACAAAGAAGACAGTTTGATATGGCAATATAAACCCACATAGGCATCAAGTTGAAGTTAGGGCAGCAGGCAATGTATTTCTATGGAAAAGAGTTCACGGTCAACTGTTTGAATAAATGCACCCTGTTTTCACTGTTAAGGATTAATTCCACATGGTCATGGGTAGGCTTGCACAGATCGGGAGAACCTTAGGAGCGTTCCTGTGGTTGAAATGTTTTTCTATCCTTACCGGATCTAATGCTCTCACCCAAAAGCACCTCAAATTTAAGACCAGGCTTCATTTTGGGCCTTGTCCTGAGACCTTTCTGGATGTCTATATTTTAGCCCAAAAAACATCAGAGCCTGCTGATCTTCACATATGTTGCTCTTTATATGCCCCCCAACCATAATCTGGAAATATATTAATTTCAGACTTCTGGACATAAAACTTACATATTGTGTAAACCACACACAGACATGTGAAATCCCTTAGCTAGATGAGCCTCAAACATCAGAGCAATGGCCTAGGCGACAACACCTTGGGTGGGCAATTGTCTTCCAAATGAATGTTCATATATAACACGCCATTCTCCAAATCAATATTTCTATATAACATTTACATTTTTAGTCATTTAGCAGACGCTCTTATCCAGAGCGACTTACAGTTAGTGAATCCTTATTTTTTTTTATTTTTTTTTTATACTGGCCCCCCGTGGGAAGCGAACCCACAACCCTGGCATTGCAAACGCCATGCTCTATCAACTGAGCTACATCCCTGCCGGCCATTCCCTCCCCTACCCTGGACGATGCTGGGCCAATTGTGCGCCGCCCATGAGTCTCCCGGTCGCGGCTGGCTGCGACAGAGCCTGGATTCGAACCGGGATCTCTAGTGGCACAGTTAGCACTGCGAAGCAGTGCCTTAGACCACTGCGCCACTCAGGAGACACTGCCAGTCTCCTTGCATTATGCTGTTGGGTCAGGGAGGAGGGAGGTTGCAATGCTGGGAAAAACACCTCCACAGCAGATCAACACAGCATTGCAACATTTTTCGAATGAAAGTAACAGCGCCCTTGGGCACCCCTGTAGTTTATTTTTAGTCATTTAGCAGACACTCTTATCCAGAGTGACTTAATATATTTTTTGTGTAATTATTTTTTTCATACCTGCCCCCCAGTGGGAATCAAACCCTAAACCCTGGCATTGCAAATACCATGCTCTACAAACTGAGCCTCCTCATCCCTGCCACAATTCAGACTACTGGACATAATTATAATTCCTATCTAAACCTAACGGCTTGTGAAACCCCCACACAGAGGTGTGAAATTCCTCAACGTGAGGAGCTTCAAACATCAGAACAATGGCCTGACAACACCTGAGACATTTTTTAGGAAGATGGCATCATCTGGTTCTTTTGCCAACATGATTAGCTAAGTTATAAAAAAGTATATTACAGAGTTAGGCTTTCACAATAACATTCCTGGAAACAGATTGTAATTTTGATGCGCATAGGAATCATGAGTGCATTCAGGTGCGTATGCCACGGCTAAGTTTTTTCACAGTAGACAAACAGGCTCATTCTGTTCAGAATAACCCAGGGTATGACGTCATGTCATCTTGTAACTATACATCAAATATAGTGATCATAAATGTTGACACTGTATTTGACATGAGTTTTATAATAAGAAAATTTGAAGTGCACATTTGGACTCATGGGTGTTTTGCTACACCAAGTGAATAGGTGTGTCTGTGTGAGTGTGTGTGTGAGTGATGTATGTTGTTAAGCTATGGAATTAATTGTACAGCATTGGATTGGTGTTGGCATGGGGTAGAGGGAGTTTACATATACCAGTCATTTCCTTTTAAATCCATGAAGGGAAGTGGACAAGTTCACACTTAGAAAGGAGATAATAGTTCCACACCTCATGTGTCCTGATAACTACAGGAATGGAACCATATTGAGGTTGGCTGCTTTCTATACGGTTTGATGGGAGAGAGAGAGAGAGAGACAGAGACAGAGACAGAGACAGAGACAGAGACAGAGACAGAGACAGAGAGACAGAGACAGAGACAGAGACAGAGACAGAGACAGAGACAGAGACAGAGACAGAGACAGAGACAGAGACAGAGACAGAGAGAGAGAGAGAGAGAGAGAGAGAGAGAGAGAGAGAGAGAGAGAGAGAGAGAGAGAGAGAGAGAGAGGACATCAGGTAAAGTTCTGGAGATGAGGGAATATGTGTGCAGAAAGAAACCCTCCAGTATGGTTAACCCCAGTTAGGCCCAGTATGGACTATCAATACAAGTGACCATTTAGAATGTGACCCAGTTCAATGGGTCTTAACAGGACTGGGGGATGTCAGCCATGAAGTTGTCTAAACACAACTGGAATATAATTTGTTTGTGATTCATTGTTAATGGATTTTCCATTAGGAACACAGGGGGAAAACCTAACACAACAACACACATAACACACAACCAATAAAAACAAAGGGGGAGGAAACCACTAAAGTCATTACCATATTGTCATTTTCTAACGACAGGGAGAAAACATGTAAAATCTAGAAGACTACTTTAGATCTGGTCAGAAGAAGCCTAGTGCACTACGTAGGGAACAGGGAGAGATTTGGGACAGAGACAGTAACTCCTGTATGGAAATCTTCATTCTAATGACAGTGAGCAAATCTCCACCCTATTCCCTATGTAGTGCACTACTTTAGATCTGATCAGAAGTAGCCTAGTGCACTACGTAGGGAACAGGGTGTCATTTGGGCCAGAGTCAGTAACTCCCCTGGGTATGAATTGTCTCTCTATCTTATCTGTCTATGCTTGGTTGACCTAGCAACTGGGTCTGTTTTAATGTCCAGACAGCATGTACCCAACAGTGAGGTCAGTGGGATTGGAGAGAGTCCCCTCTCCCTCTCTCTGTCTCCTCCCGAGTATCATTTCTTACTCGGCAGGATCCGTCCACGTTTTCGGAGGGCTCCTGGCAAGCGGGGAGTCGCCGACCCGCGTTCAATGTGCCGGTCCGCTTAGCGAGTGCGTCCCGCACGCCCCCATGTCTTCTTTTTTTTCATTTTCATATTTTTGAAAAAATAATTTTTCATTTTTTTTTTCTGCTTCAAAGTAGATTAAGTGAAGCTTCACCTCCATTCAGAGCCTGCTGATCTTCACATATGTTGCTCTTTATATGCCCCCCAACCATAATCTGGAAATATATTAATTTCAGACTTCTGGACATAAAACTTACATATTGTGTAAACCACACACAGACATGTGAAATCCCTTAGCTAGATGAGCCTCAAACATCAGAGCAATGGCCTAGGCGACAACACCTTGGGTGGGCAATTGTCTTCCAAATGAATGTTCATATATAACACGCCATTCTCCAAATCAATATTTCTATATAACATGCCATTCTCCTTGCATTATGCTGTTGGGTCATGGAGGAGGGAGGTTGCAATGCTGGGAAAAACACCTCCACAGGAGATCAACACAGCATTGCAACATTTTTCGAATGAAAGTAACAGCGCCCTTGGGCACCCCTGTAGTTTATTTTTAGTCATTTAGCAGACACTCTTATCCAGAGTGACTTAATATATTTTTTGTGTAATTATTTTTTTCATACCTGCCCCCCAGTGGGAATCAAACCCTAAACCCTGGCATTGCAAATACCATGCTCTACAAACTGAGCCTCATCCCTGCCACAATTCAGACTACTTGACATAATTATAATTCCTATCTAAACCTAACGGCTTGTGAAACCCCCACACAGAGGTGTGAAATTCCTCAACTTGAGGAGCTTCAAACATCAGAACAATGGCCTGACAACACCTGAGACATTTTTTAGGAAGATGGCATCATCTGGTTCTATTGCCAACATGATTAGCTAAGTTATAAAAAAAAGTATATTACAGAGTTAGGCTTTCACAATAACATTCCTGGAAACAGATTGTAATTTTGATGCGCATAGGAATCATGAGTGCATTCAGGTGCGTATGCCACGGCTAAGTTTATTCACAGTAGACAAACAGGCTCATTCTGTTCAGAATAACCCAGGGTATGACGTCATGTCATCTTGTAACTATACATCAAATATAGTGATCATAAATGTTGACACTGTATTTGACATGAGTTTTATAATAAGAACATTTGAAGTGCACATTTGGACTCATGGGTGTTTTGCTTGCTTGTATGACATCAAAGCAGTATTTATTATAGTCCTCAACGTCTCATCTTTCAAAATACATTTAGTCCTCTGAAGCGTAGAGCCTGTGGTCTGAAGTCATGTATAGCATGTTACTGTACAGCCACTGCGTACCAATTTAGGCGTTTATCAGTGCCATTTTCAACCTGTATACTTTAAAGGGCTACATACAAATTGTGCAACAATATTGCATTTTTAAAAGCCTGTTATATTAAATGAAGTGCCCAGGATAGAGAAAGAGAGAGTGAAAACAGTGGAGTGAGACAGAACGAGAGAGAAAGTGAATTGTGAGAAGAGAGAGAGTGAAAACAGTGGAGTGAGTCAGAGCGAAAGAGAGAGAGAGCTGTGAAGAGAGAGAAAGAGTGAAAATAGTGGAGTAAGAGAGAGAGAGAGAGAGAGAAAGAGAGAGAGAACTGTCCACAATGTTAATAGGAACAAAGATTTGTGTTCCTAGGTTAGGGCCCTTAATATGGAATACATTAAATAGAGTGGTTAGAATATATAAAGGGTAACAGTTTCTATGAAGTACATCCAGTCGTCTGAAAAAGTTTGGGCACCCCTCTGAGGCTGCATAATAATTTACTCTGTCGTCACAGAAAATGATCACAGTGGCATGCCATTCATTTTCTAATAAAAGCTGAGTAATGGGCTATTGTCCAGACAAAGATTTTTAGTGTAGCAATATTAAGTTGTATGAAATTAAATCAGATGTGAAAAATAGGCTATGCCTCAGCCCAATAGGGAATGTCCTCTTGGTGTAACGGTCAAGCTGTTGCTTTCTCCCGCGGTAGACCTGGTTCATATCCCGTCGGTTACATTAAGCAGTCTATTCTCTGAAAATAGTCCAGACAGCATGTACCCAACAGTGAGGTCAGTGGGATTGGAGAGAGTCCCCTCTCCCTCTCTCTGTCTCCTCCCGAGTATCATTTCTTACTCGGCAGGATCCGTCCACGTTTTCGGAGGGCTCCTGGCAAGCGGGGAGTCGCCGACCCGCGTTCAATGTGCCGGTCCGCTTAGCGAGTGCGTCCCGCACGCCCCCATGTCTTCTTTTTTTTCATTTTCATATTTTTGAAAAAATAATTTTTCATTTTTTTTTTCTGCTTCAAAGTAGATTAAGTCAGCTTCTCCAACATTCCGTTTTTTTCTCTGCTTCAAAGTAGATTAAGTGAAGCTTCACCTCCATTCAGAGCCTGCTGATCTTCACATATGTTGCTCTTTATATGCCCCCCAACCATAATCTGGAAATATATTAATTTCAGACTTCTGGACATAAAACTTACATATTGTGTAAACCACACACAGACATGTGAAATCCCTTAGCTAGATGAGCCTCAAACATCAGAGCAATGGCCTAGGCGACAACACCTTGGGTGGGCAATTGTCTTCCAAATGAATGTTCATATATAACACGCCATTCTCCAAATCAATATTTCTATATAACATGCCATTCTCCTTGCATTATGCTGTTGGGTCATGGAGGAGGGAGGTTGCAATGCTGGGAAAAACACCTCCACAGGAGATCAACACAGCATTGCAACATTTTTCGAATGAAAGTAACAGCGCCCTTGGGCACCCCTGTAGTTTATTTTTAGTCATTTAGCAGACACTCTTATCCAGAGTGACTTAATATATTTTTTGTGTAATTATTTTTTTCATACCTGCCCCCCAGTGGGAATCAAACCCTAAACCCTGGCATTGCAAATACCATGCTCTACAAACTGAGCCTCATCCCTGCCACAATTCAGACTACTTGACATAATTATAATTCCTATCTAAACCTAACGGCTTGTGAAACCCCCACACAGAGGTGTGAAATTCCTCAACTTGAGGAGCTTCAAACATCAGAACAATGGCCTGACAACACCTGAGACATTTTTTAGGAAGATGGCATCATCTGGTTCTATTGCCAACATGATTAGCTAAGTTATAAAAAAAAGTATATTACAGAGTTAGGCTTTCACAATAACATTCCTGGAAACAGATTGTAATTTTGATGCGCATAGGAATCATGAGTGCATTCAGGTGCGTATGCCACGGCTAAGTTTATTCACAGTAGACAAACAGGCTCATTCTGTTCAGAATAACCCAGGGTATGACGTCATGTCATCTTGTAACTATACATCAAATATAGTGATCATAAATGTTGACACTGTATTTGACATGAGTTTTATAATAAGAACATTTGAAGTGCACATTTGGACTCATGGGTGTTTTGCTTGCTTGTATGACATCAAAGCAGTATTTATTATAGTCCTCAACGTCTCATCTTTCAAAATACATTTAGTCCTCTGAAGCGTAGAGCCTGTGGTCTGAAGTCATGTATAGCATGTTACTGTACAGCCACTGCGTACCAATTTAGGCGTTTATCAGTGCCATTTTCAACCTGTATACTTTAAAGGGCTACATACAAATTGTGCAACAATATTGCATTTTTAAAAGCCTGTTATATTAAATGAAGTGCCCAGGATAGAGAAAGAGAGAGTGAAAACAGTGGAGTGAGACAGAACGAGAGAGAAAGTGAATTGTGAGAAGAGAGAGAGTGAAAACAGTGGAGTGAGTCAGAGCGAAAGAGAGAGAGAGCTGTGAAGAGAGAGAAAGAGTGAAAATAGTGGAGTAAGAGAGAGAGAGAGAGAGAGAAAGAGAGAGAGAACTGTCCACAATGTTAATAGGAACAAAGATTTGTGTTCCTAGGTTAGGGCCCTTAATATGGAATACATTAAATAGAGTGGTTAGAATATATAAAGGGTAACAGTTTCTATGAAGTACATCCAGTCGTCTGAAAAAGTTTGGGCACCCCTCTGAGGCTGCATAATAATTTACTCTGTCGTCACAGAAAATGATCACAGTGGCATGCCATTCATTTTCTAATAAAAGCTGAGTAATGGGCTATTGTCCAGACAAAGATTTTTAGTGTAGCAATATTAAGTTGTATGAAATTAAATCAGATGTGAAAAATAGGCTATGCCTCAGCCCAATAGGGAATGTCCTCTTGGTGTAACGGTCAAGCTGTTGCTTTCTCCCGCGGTAGACCTGGTTCATATCCCGTCGGTTACATTAAGCAGTCTATTCTCTGAAAATAGTCCAGACAGCATGTACCCAACAGTGAGGTCAGTGGGATTGGAGAGAGTCCCCTCTCCCTCTCTCTGTCTCCTCCCGAGTATCATTTCTTACTCGGCAGGATCCGTCCACGTTTTCGGAGGGCTCCTGGCAAGCGGGGAGTCGCCGACCCGCGTTCAATGTGCCGGTCCGCTTAGCGAGTGCGTCCCGCACGCCCCCATGTCTTCTTTTTTTTCATTTTCATATTTTTGAAAAAATAATTTTTCATTTTTTTTTTCTGCTTCAAAGTAGATTAAGTCAGCTTCTCCAACATTCCGTTTTTTTCTCTGCTTCAAAGTAGATTAAGTGAAGCTTCACCTCCATTCAGAGCCTGCTGATCTTCACATATGTTGCTCTTTATATGCCCCCCAACCATAATCTGGAAATATATTAATTTCAGACTTCTGGACATAAAACTTACATATTGTGTAAACCACACACAGACATGTGAAATCCCTTAGCTAGATGAGCCTCAAACATCAGAGCAATGGCCTAGGCGACAACACCTTGGGTGGGCAATTGTCTTCCAAATGAATGTTCATATATAACACGCCATTCTCCAAATCAATATTTCTATATAACATGCCATTCTCCTTGCATTATGCTGTTGGGTCATGGAGGAGGGAGGTTGCAATGCTGGGAAAAACACCTCCACAGGAGATCAACACAGCATTGCAACATTTTTCGAATGAAAGTAACAGCGCCCTTGGGCACCCCTGTAGTTTATTTTTAGTCATTTAGCAGACACTCTTATCCAGAGTGACTTAATATATTTTTTGTGTAATTATTTTTTTCATACCTGCCCCCCAGTGGGAATCAAACCCTAAACCCTGGCATTGCAAATACCATGCTCTACAAACTGAGCCTCATCCCTGCCACAATTCAGACTACTTGACATAATTATAATTCCTATCTAAACCTAACGGCTTGTGAAACCCCCACACAGAGGTGTGAAATTCCTCAACTTGAGGAGCTTCAAACATCAGAACAATGGCCTGACAACACCTGAGACATTTTTTAGGAAGATGGCATCATCTGGTTCTATTGCCAACATGATTAGCTAAATTATAAAAAAAAGTATATTACAGAGTTAGGCTTTCACAATAACATTCCTGGAAACAGATTGTAATTTTGATGCGCATAGGAATCATGAGTGCATTCAGGTGCGTATGCCACGGCTAAGTTTATTCACAGTAGACAAACAGGCTCATTCTGTTCAGAATAACCCAGGGTATGACGTCATGTCATCTTGTAACTATACATCAAATATAGTGATCATAAATGTTGACACTGTATTTGACATGAGTTTTATAATAAGAACATTTGAAGTGCACATTTGGACTCATGGGTGTTTTGCTTGCTTGTATGACATCAAAGCAGTATTTATTATAGTCCTCAACGTCTCATCTTTCAAAATACATTTAGTCCTCTGAAGCGTAGAGCCTGTGGTCTGAAGTCATGTATAGCATGTTACTGTACAGCCACTGCGTACCAATGTAGGCGTTTATCAGTGCCATTTTCAACCTGTATACTTTAAAGGGCTACATACAAATTGTGCAACAATATTGCATTTTTAAAAGCCTGTTATATTAAATGAAGTGCCCAGGATAGAGAAAGAGAGAGTGAAAACAGTGGAGTGAGACAGAACGAGAGAGAAAGTGAATTGTGAGAAGAGAGAGAGTGAAAACAGTGGAGTGAGTCAGAGCGAAAGAGAGAGAGAGCTGTGAAGAGAGAGAAAGAGTGAAAATAGTGGAGTAAGAGAGAGAGAGAGAGAGAGAGAGAAAGAGAGAGAGAAAGAGAGAGAGAACTGTCCACAATGTTAATAGGAACAAAGATTTGTGTTCCTAGGTTAGGGCCCTTAATATGGAATACATTAAATAGAGTGGTTAGAATATATAAAGGGTAACAGTTTCTATGAAGTACATCCAGTCGTCTGAAAAAGTTTGGGCACCCCTCTGAGGCTGCATAATAATTTACTCTGTCGTCACAGAAAATGATCACAGTGGCATGCCATTCATTTTCTAATAAAAGCTGAGTAATGGGCTATTGTCCAGACAAATATTTTTAGTGTAGCAATATTAAGTTGTATGAAATTAAATCAGATGTGAAAAATAGGCTATGCCTCAGCCCAATAGGGAATGTCCTCTTGGTGTAACGGTCAAGCTGTTGCTTTCTCCCGCGGTAGACCTGGTTCATATCCCGTCGGTTACATTAAGCAGTCTATTCTCTGAAAATAGTCCAGACAGCATGTACCCAACAGTGAGGTCAGTGGGATTGGAGAGAGTCCCCTCTCCCTCTCTCTGTCTCCTCCCGAGTATCATTTCTTACTCGGCAGGATCCGTCCACGTTTTCGGAGGGCTCCTGGTAAGCGGGGAGTCGCCGACCCGCGTTCAATGTGCCGGTCCGCTTAGCGAGTGCGTCCCGCACGCCCCCATGTCTTCTTTTTTTTCATTTTCATATTTTTGAATTTTTCATTTTTTTTTTCTGCTTCAAAGTAGATTAAGTCAGCTTCTCCAACATTCCGTTTTTTTCTCTGCTTCAAAGTAGATTAAGTGAAGCTTCACCTCCATTCAGAGCCTGCTGATCTTCACATATGTTGCTCTTTATATGCCCCCCAACCATAATCTGGAAATATATTAATTTCAGACTTCTGGACATAAAACTTACATATTGTGTAAACCACACACAGACATGTGAAATCCCTTAGCTAGATGAGCCTCAAACATCAGAGCAATGGCCTAGGCGACAACACCCTGGGTGGGCAATTGTCTTCCAAATGAATGTTCATATATAACACGCCATTCTCCAAATCAATATTTCTATATAACATGCCATTCTCCTTGCATTATGCTGTTGGGTCATGGAGGAGGGAGGTTGCAATGCTGGGAAAAACACCTCCACAGGAGATCAACACAGCATTGCAACATTTTTCGAATGAAAGTAACAGCGCCCTTGGGCACCCCTGTAGTTTATTTTTAGTCATTTAGCAGACACTCTTATCCAGAGTGACTTAATATATTTTTTGTGTAATTATTTTTTTCATACCTGCCCCCCAGTGGGAATCAAACCCTAAACCCTGGCATTGCAAATACCATGCTCTACAAACTGAGCCTCCTCATCCCTGCCACAATTCAGACTACTGGACATAATTATAATTCCTATCTAAACCTAACGGCTTGTGAAACCCCCACACAGAGGTGTGAAATTCCTCAACTTGAGGAGCTTCAAACATCAGAACAATGGCCTGACAACACCTGAGACATTTTTTAGGAAGATGGCATCATCTGGTTCTATTGCCAACATGATTAGCTAAGTTATAAAAAAGTATATTACAGAGTTAGGCTTTCACAATAACATTCCTGGAAACAGATTGTAATTTTGATGCGCATAGGAATCATGAGTGCATTCAGGTGCGTATGCCACGGCTAAGTTTATTCACAGTAGACAAACAGGCTCATTCTGTTCAGAATAACCCAGGGTATGACGTCATGTCATCTTGTAACTATACGTCAAATATAGTGATCATAAATGTTGACACTGTATTTGACATGAGTTTTATAATAAGAAAATTTGAAGTGCACATTTGGACTCATGGGTGTTTTGCTTGCTTGTATGACATCAAAGCAGTATTTATTATAGTCCTCAACGTCTCATCTTTCAAAATACATTGAGTCCTCTGAAGCGTAGAGCCTGTGGTCTGAAGTCATGTATAGCATGTTACTGTACAGCCACTGCGTACCAATTTAGGCGTTTATCAGTGCCATTTTCAACCTGTATACTTAAAGGGCTACATACAAATTGTGCAACAATATTGCATTTTTAAAAGCCTGTTATATTAAATGAAGTGCCCTTTAATATAGACCACATGTAAAATTCAATAAATCAGATTGTCGAGTGAGGCAGAGAGAGAGTTGTGAGGATAGAGAAAGAGAGAGTGAAAACAGTGGAGTGAGACAGAACGAGAGAGAAAGTGAATTGTGAGAAGATCTCCACCCTATTCCCAATGTAGTGCACTACTTTAGATCTGATCAGAAGTAGCCTAGTGCACTACGTAGGGAACAGGGTGTCATTTGGGCCAGAGTCAGTAACTCCCCTGGGTATGAATTGTCTCTCTATCTTATCTGTCTATGCTTGGTTGACCTAGCAACTGGGTCTGTTTTAATGTACAGACAGCATGTACCCAACAGTGAGGTCAGTGGGATTGGAGAGAGTACCCTCTCCCTCTCTCTGTCTCCTCCCGAGTATCATTTCTTACTCGGCAGGATCCGTCCACGTTTTCGGAGGGCTCCTGGCAAGCGGGGAGTCGCCGACCCGCGTTCAATGTGCCGGTCCGCTTAGCGAGTGCGTCCCGCACGCCCCCATGTCTTCTTTTTTTTCATTTTCATATTTTAGAAAAAATACTTTTTCATTTTTTTTTTTCTGCTTCAAAGTAGATTAAGTGAAGCTTCACCTCCATTCAGAGCCTGCTGATCTTCACATATGTTGCTCTTTATATGCCCCCCAACCATAATCTGGAAATATATTAATTTCAGACTTCTGGACATAAAACTTACATATTGTGTAAACCACACACAGACATGTGAAATCCCTTAGCTAGATGAGCCTCAAACATCAGAGCAATGGCCTAGGCGACAACACCTTGGGTGGGCAATTGTCTTCCAAATGAATGTTCATATATAACACGCCATTCTCCAAATCAATATTTCTATATAACATGCCATTCTCCTTGCATTATGCTGTTGGGTCATGGAGGAGGGAGGTTGCAATGCTGGGAAAAACACCTCCACAGCAGATCAACACAGCATTGCAACATTTTTCGAATGAAAGTAACAGCGCCCTTGGGCACCCCTGTAGTTTATTTTTAGTCATTTAGCAGACACTCTTATCCAGAGTGACTTAATATATTTTTTGTGTAATTATTTTTTTCATACCTGCCCCCCAGTGGGAATCAAACCCTAAACCCTGGCATTGCAAATACCATGCTCTACAAACTGAGCCTCCTCATCCCTGCCACAATTCAGACTACTGGACATAATTATAATTCCTATCTAAACCTAACGGCTTGTGAAACCCCCACACAGAGGTGTGAAATTCCTCAACTTGAGGAGCTTCAAACATCAGAACAATGGCCTGACAACACCTGAGACATTTTTTAGGAAGATGGCATCATCTGGTTCTATTGCCAACATGATTAGCTAAGTTATAAAAAAGTATATTACAGAGTTAGGCTTTCACAATAACATTCCTGGAAACAGATTGTAATTTTGATGCGCATAGGAATCATGAGTGCATTCAGGTGCGTATGCCACGGCTAAGTTTATTCACAGTAGACAAACAGGCTCATTCTGTTCTGAATAACCCAGGGTATGACGTCATGTCATCTTGTAACTATACGTCAAATATAGTGATCATAAATGTTGACACTGTATTTGACATGAGTTTTATAATAAGAAAATTTGAAGTGCACATTTGGACTCATGGGTGTTTTGCTACACCAAGTGAATAGGTGTGTCTGTGTGAGTGTGTGTGTGAGTGATGTATGTTGTTAAGCTATGGAATTAATTGTACAGCATTGGATTGGTGTTGGCATGGGGTAGAGGGAGTTTACATATACCAGTCATTTCCTTTTAAATCCATGAAGGGAAGTGGACAAGTTCACACTTAGAAAGGAGATAATAGTTCCACACCTCATGTGTCCTGATAACTACAGGAATGGAACCATATTGAGGTTGGCTGCTTTCTATACGGTTTGATGGGAGAGAGAGAGAGAGAGACAGAGACAGAGACAGAGACAGAGACAGAGACAGAGACAGAGACAGAGAGAGAGAGAGAGAGAGAGAGAGAGAGAGAGAGAGAGAGAGAGAGAGAGAGAGAGAGAGAGAGGACATCAGGTAAAGTTCTGGAGATGAGGGAATATGTGTGCAGAAAGAAACCCTCCAGTATGGTTAACCCCAGTTAGGCCCAGTATGGACTATCAATACAAGTGACCATTTAGAATGTGACCCAGTTCAATGGGTCTTAACAGAACTGGGGGATGTCAGCCATGAAGTTGTCTAAACACAACTGGAATATAATTTGTTTGTGATTCATTGTTAATGGATTTTCCATTAGGAACACAGGGGGAAAACCTAACACAACAACACACATAACACACAACCAATAAAAACAAAGGGGGAGGAAACCACTAAAGTCATTACCATATTGTCATTTTCTAACGACAGGGAGAAAACATGTAAAATCTAGAAGACTACTTTAGATCTGGTCAGAAGAAGCCTAGTGCACTACGTAGGGAACAGGGAGAGATTTGGGACAGAGACAGTAACTCCTGTATGGAAATCTTCATTCTAATGACAGTGAGCAAATCTCCACCCTATTCCCTATGTAGTGCACTACTTTAGATCTGATCAGAAGTAGCCTAGTGCACTACGTAGGGAACAGGGTGTCATTTGGGCCAGAGTCAGTAACTCCCCTGGGTATGAATTGTCTCTCTATCTTATCTGTCTATGCTTGGTTGACCTAGCAACTGGGTCTGTTTTAATGTCCAGACAGCATGTACCCAACAGTGAGGTCAGTGGGATTGGAGAGAGTCCCCTCTCCCTCTCTCTGTCTCCTCCCGAGTATCATTTCATACTCGGCAGGATCCGTCCACGTTTTCGGAGGGCTCCTGGCAAGCGGGGAGTCGCCGACCCGCGTTCAATGTGCCGGTCCGCTTAGCGAGTGCGTCCCGCACGCCCCCATGTCTTCTTTTTTTTCATTTTCATATTTTTGAAAAAATAATTTTTTATATATTTTTTTCTGCTTCAAAGTAGATTAAGTCAGCTTCTCCAACATTACGTTTTTTTCTCTGCTTCAAAGTAGATTAAGTGAAGCTTCACCTCCATTCAGGCACTTATCACACCCCCCCACCTGGATTCGACCCCACTGGTCATTTAAAGACGTGTTTGGCTACGGGCACGTGGTAAGTTATGCGCTCACCTGGTAGTCGTCTTTTTTTTCATTTTCATATTTATGAAAAAAAATATTTTTAATTTTTTTGGTAGTCATTTAGCAGACACTCTTATCCAGAGCGACTTACAGTTAGTGATGCATATTTTCTTCATATTTTTTATATATTTTTTTCTAGCTTTATAAAAAAACAAACGGATAAAAACCTGGTTTTCTAATATGTACAGGTTCATGAGGGTTGCCTAATCACACATGTGACATTTTGGAAGGATGTGACCATTTTAACCCTTCGAAACAGCACCTATGACCACAATGTAAGGCACTTCCGGTTGTCACAGGAAGCTGTAATTAAACACATATCCTCATTGGGACAAGCTCTTACAGAATCCTGAGTTTCAGGTCAATCCGTGAAAAACTAAATTTTTTACAGAGGGTTGAATGTAGCGTTTTCACTATCTGCTGGTGGATACATCTAAACCATGTTTAGGGTCAATCTTCCCACTTCCGGTTGCTCCAGGAAGCTTAAACTCAACACAGGTAATCCTTATAGTGGCCTGATGGGTTGACAAAGAAGACAGTTTGATATGGCAATATAAACCCACATAGGCATCAAGTTGAAGTTAGGGCAGCAGGCAATGTATTTCTATGGAAAAGAGTTCACGGTCAACTGTTTGAATAAATGCACCCTGTTTTCACTGTTAAGGATTAATTCCACATGGTCATGGGTAGGCTTGCACAGATCGGGAGAACCTTAGGAGCGTTCCTGTGGTTGAAATGTTTTTCTATCCTTACCGGATCTAATGCTCTCACCCAAAAGCACCTCAAATTTAAGACCAGGCTTCATTTTGGGCCTTGTCCTGAGACCTTTCTGGATGTCTATATTTTAGCCCAAAAAACATCAGAGCCTGCTGATCTTCACATATGTTGCTCTTTATATGCCCCCCAACCATAATCTGGAAATATATTAATTTCAGACTTCTGGACATAAAACTTACATATTGTGTAAACCACACACAGACATGTGAAATCCCTTAGCTAGATGAGCCTCAAACATCAGAGCAATGGCCTAGGCGACAACACCTTGGGTGGGCAATTGTCTTCCAAATGAATGTTCATATATAACACGCCATTCTCCAAATCAATATTTCTATATAACATTTACATTTTTAGTCATTTAGCAGACGCTCTTATCCAGAGCGACTTACAGTTAGTGAATCCTTATTTTTTTTTATTTTTTTTTTATACTGGCCCCCCGTGGGAAGCGAACCCACAACCCTGGCATTGCAAACGCCATGCTCTATCAACTGAGCTACATCCCTGCCGGCCATTCCCTCCCCTACCCTGGACGATGCTGGGCCAATTGTGCGCCGCCCATGAGTCTCCCGGTCGCGGCTGGCTGCGACAGAGCCTGGATTCGAACCGGGATCTCTAGTGGCACAGTTAGCACTGCGAAGCAGTGCCTTAGACCACTGCGCCACTCAGGAGACACTGCCAGTCTCCTTGCATTATGCTGTTGGGTCAGGGAGGAGGGAGGTTGCAATGCTGGGAAAAACACCTCCACAGCAGATCAACACAGCATTGCAACATTTTTCGAATGAAAGTAACAGCGCCCTTGGGCACCCCTGTAGTTTATTTTTAGTCATTTAGCAGACACTCTTATCCAGAGTGACTTAATATATTTTTTGTGTAATTATTTTTTTCATACCTGCCCCCCAGTGGGAATCAAACCCTAAACCCTGGCATTGCAAATACCATGCTCTACAAACTGAGCCTCCTCATCCCTGCCACAATTCAGACTACTGGACATAATTATAATTCCTATCTAAACCTAACGGCTTGTGAAACCCCCACACAGAGGTGTGAAATTCCTCAACGTGAGGAGCTTCAAACATCAGAACAATGGCCTGACAACACCTGAGACATTTTTTAGGAAGATGGCATCATCTGGTTCTTTTGCCAACATGATTAGCTAAGTTATAAAAAAGTATATTACAGAGTTAGGCTTTCACAATAACATTCCTGGAAACAGATTGTAATTTTGATGCGCATAGGAATCATGAGTGCATTCAGGTGCGTATGCCACGGCTAAGTTTTTTCACAGTAGACAAACAGGCTCATTCTGTTCAGAATAACCCAGGGTATGACGTCATGTCATCTTGTAACTATACATCAAATATAGTGATCATAAATGTTGACACTGTATTTGACATGAGTTTTATAATAAGAAAATTTGAAGTGCACATTTGGACTCATGGGTGTTTTGCTACACCAAGTGAATAGGTGTGTCTGTGTGAGTGTGTGTGTGAGTGATGTATGTTGTTAAGCTATGGAATTAATTGTACAGCATTGGATTGGTGTTGGCATGGGGTAGAGGGAGTTTACATATACCAGTCATTTCCTTTTAAATCCATGAAGGGAAGTGGACAAGTTCACACTTAGAAAGGAGATAATAGTTCCACACCTCATGTGTCCTGATAACTACAGGAATGGAACCATATTGAGGTTGGCTGCTTTCTATACGGTTTGATGGGAGAGAGAGAGAGAGAGACAGAGACAGAGACAGAGACAGAGACAGAGACAGAGACAGAGACAGAGACAGAGACAGAGAGACAGAGACAGAGACAGAGACAGAGACAGAGACAGAGACAGAGACAGAGACAGAGACAGAGACAGAGACAGAGACAGAGACGAGAGAGAGAGAGAGAGAGAGAGAGAGAGAGAGAGAGAGAGAGAGAGAGAGAGAGAGAGAGAGGACATCAGGTAAAGTTCTGGAGATGAGGGAATATGTGTGCAGAAAGAAACCCTCCAGTATGGTTAACCCCAGTTAGGCCCAGTATGGACTATCAATACAAGTGACCATTTAGAATGTGACCCAGTTCAATGGGTCTTAACAGGACTGGGGGATGTCAGCCATGAAGTTGTCTAAACACAACTGGAATATAATTTGTTTGTGATTCATTGTTAATGGATTTTCCATTAGGAACACAGGGGGAAAACCTAACACAACAACACACATAACACACAACCAATAAAAACAAAGGGGGAGGAAACCACTAAAGTCATTACCATATTGTCATTTTCTAACGACAGGGAGAAAACATGTAAAATCTAGAAGACTACTTTAGATCTGGTCAGAAGAAGCCTAGTGCACTACGTAGGGAACAGGGAGAGATTTGGGACAGAGACAGTAACTCCTGTATGGAAATCTTCATTCTAATGACAGTGAGCAAATCTCCACCCTATTCCCTATGTAGTGCACTACTTTAGATCTGATCAGAAGTAGCCTAGTGCACTACGTAGGGAACAGGGTGTCATTTGGGCCAGAGTCAGTAACTCCCCTGGGTATGAATTGTCTCTCTATCTTATCTGTCTATGCTTGGTTGACCTAGCAACTGGGTCTGTTTTAATGTCCAGACAGCATGTACCCAACAGTGAGGTCAGTGGGATTGGAGAGAGTCCCCTCTCCCTCTCTCTGTCTCCTCCCGAGTATCATTTCTTACTCGGCAGGATCCGTCCACGTTTTCGGAGGGCTCCTGGCAAGCGGGGAGTCGCCGACCCGCGTTCAATGTGCCGGTCCGCTTAGCGAGTGCGTCCCGCACGCCCCCATGTCTTCTTTTTTTTCATTTTCATATTTTTGAAAAAATAATTTTTCATTTTTTTTTTCTGCTTCAAAGTAGATTAAGTGAAGCTTCACCTCCATTCAGAGCCTGCTGATCTTCACATATGTTGCTCTTTATATGCCCCCCAACCATAATCTGGAAATATATTAATTTCAGACTTCTGGACATAAAACTTACATATTGTGTAAACCACACACAGACATGTGAAATCCCTTAGCTAGATGAGCCTCAAACATCAGAGCAATGGCCTAGGCGACAACACCTTGGGTGGGCAATTGTCTTCCAAATGAATGTTCATATATAACACGCCATTCTCCAAATCAATATTTCTATATAACATGCCATTCTCCTTGCATTATGCTGTTGGGTCATGGAGGAGGGAGGTTGCAATGCTGGGAAAAACACCTCCACAGGAGATCAACACAGCATTGCAACATTTTTCGAATGAAAGTAACAGCGCCCTTGGGCACCCCTGTAGTTTATTTTTAGTCATTTAGCAGACACTCTTATCCAGAGTGACTTAATATATTTTTTGTGTAATTATTTTTTTCATACCTGCCCCCCAGTGGGAATCAAACCCTAAACCCTGGCATTGCAAATACCATGCTCTACAAACTGAGCCTCATCCCTGCCACAATTCAGACTACTTGACATAATTATAATTCCTATCTAAACCTAACGGCTTGTGAAACCCCCACACAGAGGTGTGAAATTCCTCAACTTGAGGAGCTTCAAACATCAGAACAATGGCCTGACAACACCTGAGACATTTTTTAGGAAGATGGCATCATCTGGTTCTATTGCCAACATGATTAGCTAAGTTATAAAAAAAAGTATATTACAGAGTTAGGCTTTCACAATAACATTCCTGGAAACAGATTGTAATTTTGATGCGCATAGGAATCATGAGTGCATTCAGGTGCGTATGCCACGGCTAAGTTTATTCACAGTAGACAAACAGGCTCATTCTGTTCAGAATAACCCAGGGTATGACGTCATGTCATCTTGTAACTATACATCAAATATAGTGATCATAAATGTTGACACTGTATTTGACATGAGTTTTATAATAAGAACATTTGAAGTGCACATTTGGACTCATGGGTGTTTTGCTTGCTTGTATGACATCAAAGCAGTATTTATTATAGTCCTCAACGTCTCATCTTTCAAAATACATTTAGTCCTCTGAAGCGTAGAGCCTGTGGTCTGAAGTCATGTATAGCATGTTACTGTACAGCCACTGCGTACCAATTTAGGCGTTTATCAGTGCCATTTTCAACCTGTATACTTTAAAGGGCTACATACAAATTGTGCAACAATATTGCATTTTTAAAAGCCTGTTATATTAAATGAAGTGCCCAGGATAGAGAAAGAGAGAGTGAAAACAGTGGAGTGAGACAGAACGAGAGAGAAAGTGAATTGTGAGAAGAGAGAGAGTGAAAACAGTGGAGTGAGTCAGAGCGAAAGAGAGAGAGAGCTGTGAAGAGAGAGAAAGAGTGAAAATAGTGGAGTAAGAGAGAGAGAGAGAGAGAGAAAGAGAGAGAGAACTGTCCACAATGTTAATAGGAACAAAGATTTGTGTTCCTAGGTTAGGGCCCTTAATATGGAATACATTAAATAGAGTGGTTAGAATATATAAAGGGTAACAGTTTCTATGAAGTACATCCAGTCGTCTGAAAAAGTTTGGGCACCCCTCTGAGGCTGCATAATAATTTACTCTGTCGTCACAGAAAATGATCACAGTGGCATGCCATTCATTTTCTAATAAAAGCTGAGTAATGGGCTATTGTCCAGACAAAGATTTTTAGTGTAGCAATATTAAGTTGTATGAAATTAAATCAGATGTGAAAAATAGGCTATGCCTCAGCCCAATAGGGAATGTCCTCTTGGTGTAACGGTCAAGCTGTTGCTTTCTCCCGCGGTAGACCTGGTTCATATCCCGTCGGTTACATTAAGCAGTCTATTCTCTGAAAATAGTCCAGACAGCATGTACCCAACAGTGAGGTCAGTGGGATTGGAGAGAGTCCCCTCTCCCTCTCTCTGTCTCCTCCCGAGTATCATTTCTTACTCGGCAGGATCCGTCCACGTTTTCGGAGGGCTCCTGGCAAGCGGGGAGTCGCCGACCCGCGTTCAATGTGCCGGTCCGCTTAGCGAGTGCGTCCCGCACGCCCCCATGTCTTCTTTTTTTTCATTTTCATATTTTTGAAAAAATAATTTTTCATTTTTTTTTTCTGCTTCAAAGTAGATTAAGTCAGCTTCTCCAACATTCCGTTTTTTTCTCTGCTTCAAAGTAGATTAAGTGAAGCTTCACCTCCATTCAGAGCCTGCTGATCTTCACATATGTTGCTCTTTATATGCCCCCCAACCATAATCTGGAAATATATTAATTTCAGACTTCTGGACATAAAACTTACATATTGTGTAAACCACACACAGACATGTGAAATCCCTTAGCTAGATGAGCCTCAAACATCAGAGCAATGGCCTAGGCGACAACACCTTGGGTGGGCAATTGTCTTCCAAATGAATGTTCATATATAACACGCCATTCTCCAAATCAATATTTCTATATAACATGCCATTCTCCTTGCATTATGCTGTTGGGTCATGGAGGAGGGAGGTTGCAATGCTGGGAAAAACACCTCCACAGGAGATCAACACAGCATTGCAACATTTTTCGAATGAAAGTAACAGCGCCCTTGGGCACCCCTGTAGTTTATTTTTAGTCATTTAGCAGACACTCTTATCCAGAGTGACTTAATATATTTTTTGTGTAATTATTTTTTTCATACCTGCCCCCCAGTGGGAATCAAACCCTAAACCCTGGCATTGCAAATACCATGCTCTACAAACTGAGCCTCATCCCTGCCACAATTCAGACTACTTGACATAATTATAATTCCTATCTAAACCTAACGGCTTGTGAAACCCCCACACAGAGGTGTGAAATTCCTCAACTTGAGGAGCTTCAAACATCAGAACAATGGCCTGACAACACCTGAGACATTTTTTAGGAAGATGGCATCATCTGGTTCTATTGCCAACATGATTAGCTAAGTTATAAAAAAAAGTATATTACAGAGTTAGGCTTTCACAATAACATTCCTGGAAACAGATTGTAATTTTGATGCGCATAGGAATCATGAGTGCATTCAGGTGCGTATGCCACGGCTAAGTTTATTCACAGTAGACAAACAGGCTCATTCTGTTCAGAATAACCCAGGGTATGACGTCATGTCATCTTGTAACTATACATCAAATATAGTGATCATAAATGTTGACACTGTATTTGACATGAGTTTTATAATAAGAACATTTGAAGTGCACATTTGGACTCATGGGTGTTTTGCTTGCTTGTATGACATCAAAGCAGTATTTATTATAGTCCTCAACGTCTCATCTTTCAAAATACATTTAGTCCTCTGAAGCGTAGAGCCTGTGGTCTGAAGTCATGTATAGCATGTTACTGTACAGCCACTGCGTACCAATTTAGGCGTTTATCAGTGCCATTTTCAACCTGTATACTTTAAAGGGCTACATACAAATTGTGCAACAATATTGCATTTTTAAAAGCCTGTTATATTAAATGAAGTGCCCAGGATAGAGAAAGAGAGAGTGAAAACAGTGGAGTGAGACAGAACGAGAGAGAAAGTGAATTGTGAGAAGAGAGAGAGTGAAAACAGTGGAGTGAGTCAGAGCGAAAGAGAGAGAGAGCTGTGAAGAGAGAGAAAGAGTGAAAATAGTGGAGTAAGAGAGAGAGAGAGAGAGAGAGAGAAAGAGAGAGAGAACTGTCCACAATGTTAATAGGAACAAAGATTTGTGTTCCTAGGTTAGGGCCCTTAATATGGAATACATTAAATAGAGTGGTTAGAATATATAAAGGGTAACAGTTTCTATGAAGTACATCCAGTCGTCTGAAAAAGTTTGGGCACCCCTCTGAGGCTGCATAATAATTTACTCTGTCGTCACAGAAAATGATCACAGTGGCATGCCATTCATTTTCTAATAAAAGCTGAGTAATGGGCTATTGTCCAGACAAAGATTTTTAGTGTAGCAATATTAAGTTGTATGAAATTAAATCAGATGTGAAAAATAGGCTATGCCTCAGCCCAATAGGGAATGTCCTCTTGGTGTAACGGTCAAGCTGTTGCTTTCTCCCGCGGTAGACCTGGTTCATATCCCGTCGGTTACATTAAGCAGTCTATTCTCTGAAAATAGTCCAGACAGCATGTACCCAACAGTGAGGTCAGTGGGATTGGAGAGAGTCCCCTCTCCCTCTCTCTGTCTCCTCCCGAGTATCATTTCTTACTCGGCAGGATCCGTCCACGTTTTCGGAGGGCTCCTGGCAAGCGGGGAGTCGCCGACCCGCGTTCAATGTGCCGGTCCGCTTAGCGAGTGCGTCCCGCACGCCCCCATGTCTTCTTTTTTTTCATTTTCATATTTTTGAAAAAATAATTTTTCATTTTTTTTTTCTGCTTCAAAGTAGATTAAGTGAAGCTTCACCTCCATTCAGAGCCTGCTGATCTTCACATATGTTGCTCTTTATATGCCCCCCAACCATAATCTGGAAATATATTAATTTCAGACTTCTGGACATAAAACTTACATATTGTGTAAACCACACACAGACATGTGAAATCCCTTAGCTAGATGAGCCTCAAACATCAGAGCAATGGCCTAGGCGACAACACCTTGGGTGGGCAATTGTCTTCCAAATGAATGTTCATATATAACACGCCATTCTCCAAATCAATATTTCTATATAACATGCCATTCTCCTTGCATTATGCTGTTGGGTCATGGAGGAGGGAGGTTGCAATGCTGGGAAAAACACCTCCACAGGAGATCAACACAGCATTGCAACATTTTTCGAATGAAAGTAACAGCGCCCTTGGGCACCCCTGTAGTTTATTTTTAGTCATTTAGCAGACACTCTTATCCAGAGTGACTTAATATATTTTTTGTGTAATTATTTTTTTCATACCTGCCCCCCAGTGGGAATCAAACCCTAAACCCTGGCATTGCAAATACCATGCTCTACAAACTGAGCCTCATCCCTGCCACAATTCAGACTACTTGACATAATTATAATTCCTATCTAAACCTAACGGCTTGTGAAACCCCCACACAGAGGTGTGAAATTCCTCAACTTGAGGAGCTTCAAACATCAGAACAATGGCCTGACAACACCTGAGACATTTTTTAGGAAGATGGCATCATCTGGTTCTATTGCCAACATGATTAGCTAAGTTATAAAAAAAAGTATATTACAGAGTTAGGCTTTCACAATAACATTCCTGGAAACAGATTGTAATTTTGATGCGCATAGGAATCATGAGTGCATTCAGGTGCGTATGCCACGGCTAAGTTTATTCACAGTAGACAAACAGGCTCATTCTGTTCAGAATAACCCAGGGTATGACGTCATGTCATCTTGTAACTATACATCAAATATAGTGATCATAAATGTTGACACTGTATTTGACATGAGTTTTATAATAAGAACATTTGAAGTGCACATTTGGACTCATGGGTGTTTTGCTTGCTTGTATGACATCAAAGCAGTATTTATTATAGTCCTCAACGTCTCATCTTTCAAAATACATTTAGTCCTCTGAAGCGTAGAGCCTGTGGTCTGAAGTCATGTATAGCATGTTACTGTACAGCCACTGCGTACCAATTTAGGCGTTTATCAGTGCCATTTTCAACCTGTATACTTTAAAGGGCTACATACAAATTGTGCAACAATATTGCATTTTTAAAAGCCTGTTATATTAAATGAAGTGCCCAGGATAGAGAAAGAGAGAGTGAAAACAGTGGAGTGAGACAGAACGAGAGAGAAAGTGAATTGTGAGAAGAGAGAGAGTGAAAACAGTGGAGTGAGTCAGAGCGAAAGAGAGAGAGAGCTGTGAAGAGAGAGAAAGAGTGAAAATAGTGGAGTAAGAGAGAGAGAGAGAGAGAGAAAGAGAGAGAGAACTGTCCACAATGTTAATAGGAACAAAGATTTGTGTTCCTAGGTTAGGGCCCTTAATATGGAATACATTAAATAGAGTGGTTAGAATATATAAAGGGTAACAGTTTCTATGAAGTACATCCAGTCGTCTGAAAAAGTTTGGGCACCCCTCTGAGGCTGCATAATAATTTACTCTGTCGTCACAGAAAATGATCACAGTGGCATGCCATTCATTTTCTAATAAAAGCTGAGTAATGGGCTATTGTCCAGACAAAGATTTTTAGTGTAGCAATATTAAGTTGTATGAAACTAAATCAGATGTGAAAAATAGGCTATGCCTCAGCCCAATAGGGAATGTCCTCTTGGTGTAACGGTCAAGCTGTTGCTTTCTCCCGCGGTAGACCTGGTTCATATCCCGTCGGTTACATTAAGCAGTCTATTCTCTGAAAATAGTCCAGACAGCATGTACCCAACAGTGAGGTCAGTGGGATTGGAGAGAGTCCCCTCTCCCTCTCTCTGTCTCCTCCCGAGTATCATTTCTTACTCGGCAGGATCCGTCCACGTTTTCGGAGGGCTCCTGGCAAGCGGGGAGTCGCCGACCCGCGTTCAATGTGCCGGTCCGCTTAGCGAGTGCGTCCCGCACGCCCCCATGTCTTCTTTTTTTTCATTTTCATATTTTTGAAAAAATAATTTTTCATTTTTTTTTCTGCTTCAAAGTAGATTAAGTCAGCTTCTCCAACATTCCGTTTTTTTCTCTGCTTCAAAGTAGATTAAGTGAAGCTACACCTCCATTCAGAGCCTGCTGATCTTCACATATGTTGCTCTTTATATGCCCCCCAACCATAATCTGGAAATATATTAATTTCAGACTTCTGGACATAAAACTTACATATTGTGTAAACCACACACAGACATGTGAAATCCCTTAGCTAGATGAGCCTCAAACATCAGAGCAATGGCCTAGGCGACAACACCTTGGGTGGGCAATTGTCTTCCAAATGAATGTTCATATATAACACGCCATTCTCCAAATCAATATTTCTATATAACATGCCATTCTCCTTGCATTATGCTGTTGGGTCATGGAGGAGGGAGGTTGCAATGCTGGGAAAAACACCTCCACAGGAGATCAACACAGCATTGCAACATTTTTCGAATGAAAGTAACAGCGCCCTTGGGCACCCCTGTAGTTTATTTTTAGTCATTTAGCAGACACTCTTATCCAGAGTGACTTAATATATTTTTTGTGTAATTATTTTTTTCATACCTGCCCCCCAGTGGGAATCAAACCCTAAACCCTGGCATTGCAAATACCATGCTCTACAAACTGAGCCTCATCCCTGCCACAATTCAGACTACTTGACATAATTATAATTCCTATCTAAACCTAACGGCTTGTGAAACCCCCACACAGAGGTGTGAAATTCCTCAACTTGAGGAGCTTCAAACATCAGAACAATGGCCTGACAACACCTGAGACATTTTTTAGGAAGATGGCATCATCTGGTTCTATTGCCAACATGATTAGCTAAGTTATAAAAAAAAGTATATTACAGAGTTAGGCTTTCACAATAACATTCCTGGAAACAGATTGTAATTTTGATGCGCATAGGAATCATGAGTGCATTCAGGTGCGTATGCCACGGCTAAGTTTATTCACAGTAGACAAACAGGCTCATTCTGTTCAGAATAACCCAGGGTATGACGTCATGTCATCTTGTAACTATACATCAAATATAGTGATCATAAATGTTGACACTGTATTTGACATGAGTTTTATAATAAGAACATTTGAAGTGCACATTTGGACTCATGGGTGTTTTGCTTGCTTGTATGACATCAAAGCAGTATTTATTATAGTCCTCAACGTCTCATCTTTCAAAATACATTTAGTCCTCTGAAGCGTAGAGCCTGTGGTCTGAAGTCATGTATAGCATGTTACTGTACAGCCACTGCGTACCAATTTAGGCGTTTATCAGTGCCATTTTCAACCTGTATACTTTAAAGGGCTACATACAAATTGTGCAACAATATTGCATTTTTAAAAGCCTGTTATATTAAATGAAGTGCCCAGGATAGAGAAAGAGAGAGTGAAAACAGTGGAGTGAGACAGAACGAGAGAGAAAGTGAATTGTGAGAAGAGAGAGAGTGAAAACAGTGGAGTGAGTCAGAGCGAAAGAGAGAGAGAGCTGTGAAGAGAGAGAAAGAGTGAAAATAGTGGAGTAAGAGAGAGAGAGAGAGAGAGAGAGAAAGAGAGAGAGAAAGAGAGAGAGAACTGTCCACAATGTTAATAGGAACAAAGATTTGTGTTCCTAGGTTAGGGCCCTTAATATGGAATACATTAAATAGAGTGGTTAGAATATATAAAGGGTAACAGTTTCTATGAAGTACATCCAGTCGTCTGAAAAAGTTTGGGCACCCCTCTGAGGCTGCATAATAATTTACTCTGTCGTCACAGAAAATGATCACAGTGGCATGCCATTCATTTTCTAATAAAAGCTGAGTAATGGGCTATTGTCCAGACAAAGATTTTTAGTGTAGCAATATTAAGTTGTATGAAATTAAATCAGATGTGAAAAATAGGCTATGCCTCAGCCCAATAGGGAATGTCCTCTTGGTGTAACGGTCAAGCTGTTGCTTTCTCCCGCGGTAGACCTGGTTCATATCCCGTCGGTTACATTAAGCAGTCTATTCTCTGAAAATAGTCCAGACAGCATGTACCCAACAGTGAGGTCAGTGGGATTGGAGAGAGTCCCCTCTCCCTCTCTCTGTCTCCTCCCGAGTATCATTTCTTACTCGGCAGGATCCGTCCACGTTTTCGGAGGGCTCCTGGCAAGCGGGGAGTCGCCGACCCGCGTTCAATGTGCCGGTCCGCTTAGCGAGTGCGTCCCGCACGCCCCCATGTCTTCTTTTTTTTCATTTTCATATTTTTGAAAAAATAATTTTTCATTTTTTTTTCTGCTTCAAAGTAGATTAAGTCAGCTTCTCCAACATTCCGTTTTTTTCTCTGCTTCAAAGTAGATTAAGTGAAGCTACACCTCCATTCAGAGCCTGCTGATCTTCACATATGTTGCTCTTTATATGCCCCCCAACCATAATCTGGAAATATATTAATTTCAGACTTCTGGACATAAAACTTACATATTGTGTAAACCACACACAGACATGTGAAATCCCTTAGCTAGATGAGCCTCAAACATCAGAGCAATGGCCTAGGCGACAACACCTTGGGTGGGCAATTGTCTTCCAAATGAATGTTCATATATAACACGCCATTCTCCAAATCAATATTTCTATATAACATGCCATTCTCCTTGCATTATGCTGTTGGGTCATGGAGGAGGGAGGTTGCAATGCTGGGAAAAACACCTCCACAGGAGATCAACACAGCATTGCAACATTTTTCGAATGAAAGTAACAGCGCCCTTGGGCACCCCTGTAGTTTATTTTTAGTCATTTAGCAGACACTCTTATCCAGAGTGACTTAATATATTTTTTGTGTAATTATTTTTTTCATACCTGCCCCCCAGTGGGAATCAAACCCTAAACCCTGGCATTGCAAATACCATGCTCTACAAACTGAGCCTCATCCCTGCCACAATTCAGACTACTTGACATAATTATAATTCCTATCTAAACCTAACGGCTTGTGAAACCCCCACACAGAGGTGTGAAATTCCTCAACTTGAGGAGCTTCAAACATCAGAACAATGGCCTGACAACACCTGAGACATTTTTTAGGAAGATGGCATCATCTGGTTCTATTGCCAACATGATTAGCTAAGTTATAAAAAAAAGTATATTACAGAGTTAGGCTTTCACAATAACATTCCTGGAAACAGATTGTAATTTTGATGCGCATAGGAATCATGAGTGCATTCAGGTGCGTATGCCACGGCTAAGTTTATTCACAGTAGACAAACAGGCTCATTCTGTTCAGAATAACCCAGGGTATGACGTCATGTCATCTTGTAACTATACATCAAATATAGTGATCATAAATGTTGACACTGTATTTGACATGAGTTTTATAATAAGAACATTTGAAGTGCACATTTGGACTCATGGGTGTTTTGCTTGCTTGTATGACATCAAAGCAGTATTTATTATAGTCCTCAACGTCTCATCTTTCAAAATACATTTAGTCCTCTGAAGCGTAGAGCCTGTGGTCTGAAGTCATGTATAGCATGTTACTGTACAGCCACTGCGTACCAATTTAGGCGTTTATCAGTGCCATTTTCAACCTGTATACTTTAAAGGGCTACATACAAATTGTGCAACAATATTGCATTTTTAAAAGCCTGTTATATTAAATGAAGTGCCCAGGATAGAGAAAGAGAGAGTGAAAACAGTGGAGTGAGACAGAACGAGAGAGAAAGTGAATTGTGAGAAGAGAGAGAGTGAAAACAGTGGAGTGAGTCAGAGCGAAAGAGAGAGAGAGCTGTGAAGAGAGAGAAAGAGTGAAAATAGTGGAGTAAGAGAGAGAGAGAGAGAGAGAGAGAAAGAGAGAGAGAACTGTCCACAATGTTAATAGGAACAAAGATTTGTGTTCCTAGGTTAGGGCCCTTAATATGGAATACATTAAATAGAGTGGTTAGAATATATAAAGGGTAACAGTTTCTATGAAGTACATCCAGTCGTCTGAAAAAGTTTGGGCACCCCTCTGAGGCTGCATAATAATTTACTCTGTCGTCACAGAAAATGATCACAGTGGCATGCCATTCATTTTCTAATAAAAGCTGAGTAATGGGCTATTGTCCAGACAAAGATTTTTAGTGTAGCAATATTAAGTTGTATGAAATTAAATCAGATGTGAAAAATAGGCTATGCCTCAGCCCAATAGGGAATGTCCTCTTGGTGTAACGGTCAAGCTGTTGCTTTCTCCCGCGGTAGACCTGGTTCATATCCCGTCGGTTACATTAAGCAGTCTATTCTCTGAAAATAGTCCAGACAGCATGTACCCAACAGTGAGGTCAGTGGGATTGGAGAGAGTCCCCTCTCCCTCTCTCTGTCTCCTCCCGAGTATCATTTCTTACTCGGCAGGATCCGTCCACGTTTTCGGAGGGCTCCTGGCAAGCGGGGAGTCGCCGACCCGCGTTCAATGTGCCGGTCCGCTTAGCGAGTGCGTCCCGCACGCCCCCATGTCTTCTTTTTTTTCATTTTCATATTTTTGAAAAAATAATTTTTCATTTTTTTTTTCTGCTTCAAAGTAGATTAAGTGAAGCTTCACCTCCATTCAGAGCCTGCTGATCTTCACATATGTTGCTCTTTATATGCCCCCCAACCATAATCTGGAAATATATTAATTTCAGACTTCTGGACATAAAACTTACATATTGTGTAAACCACACACAGACATGTGAAATCCCTTAGCTAGATGAGCCTCAAACATCAGAGCAATGGCCTAGGCGACAACACCTTGGGTGGGCAATTGTCTTCCAAATGAATGTTCATATATAACACGCCATTCTCCAAATCAATATTTCTATATAACATGCCATTCTCCTTGCATTATGCTGTTGGGTCATGGAGGAGGGAGGTTGCAATGCTGGGAAAAACACCTCCACAGGAGATCAACACAGCATTGCAACATTTTTCGAATGAAAGTAACAGCGCCCTTGGGCACCCCTGTAGTTTATTTTTAGTCATTTAGCAGACACTCTTATCCAGAGTGACTTAATATATTTTTTGTGTAATTATTTTTTTCATACCTGCCCCCCAGTGGGAATCAAACCCTAAACCCTGGCATTGCAAATACCATGCTCTACAAACTGAGCCTCATCCCTGCCACAATTCAGACTACTTGACATAATTATAATTCCTATCTAAACCTAACGGCTTGTGAAACCCCCACACAGAGGTGTGAAATTCCTCAACTTGAGGAGCTTCAAACATCAGAACAATGGCCTGACAACACCTGAGACATTTTTTAGGAAGATGGCATCATCTGGTTCTATTGCCAACATGATTAGCTAAGTTATAAAAAAAAGTATATTACAGAGTTAGGCTTTCACAATAACATTCCTGGAAACAGATTGTAATTTTGATGCGCATAGGAATCATGAGTGCATTCAGGTGCGTATGCCACGGCTAAGTTTATTCACAGTAGACAAACAGGCTCATTCTGTTCAGAATAACCCAGGGTATGACGTCATGTCATCTTGTAACTATACATCAAATATAGTGATCATAAATGTTGACACTGTATTTGACATGAGTTTTATAATAAGAACATTTGAAGTGCACATTTGGACTCATGGGTGTTTTGCTTGCTTGTATGACATCAAAGCAGTATTTATTATAGTCCTCAACGTCTCATCTTTCAAAATACATTTAGTCCTCTGAAGCGTAGAGCCTGTGGTCTGAAGTCATGTATAGCATGTTACTGTACAGCCACTGCGTACCAATTTAGGCGTTTATCAGTGCCATTTTCAACCTGTATACTTTAAAGGGCTACATACAAATTGTGCAACAATATTGCATTTTTAAAAGCCTGTTATATTAAATGAAGTGCCCAGGATAGAGAAAGAGAGAGTGAAAACAGTGGAGTGAGACAGAACGAGAGAGAAAGTGAATTGTGAGAAGAGAGAGAGTGAAAACAGTGGAGTGAGTCAGAGCGAAAGAGAGAGAGAGCTGTGAAGAGAGAGAAAGAGTGAAAATAGTGGAGTAAGAGAGAGAGAGAGAGAGAGAGAGAAAGAGAGAGAGAACTGTCCACAATGTTAATAGGAACAAAGATTTGTGTTCCTAGGTTAGGGCCCTTAATATGGAATACATTAAATAGAGTGGTTAGAATATATAAAGGGTAACAGTTTCTATGAAGTACATCCAGTCGTCTGAAAAAGTTTGGGCACCCCTCTGAGGCTGCATAATAATTTACTCTGTCGTCACAGAAAATGATCACAGTGGCATGCCATTCATTTTCTAATAAAAGCTGAGTAATGGGCTATTGTCCAGACAAAGATTTTTAGTGTAGCAATATTAAGTTGTATGAAATTAAATCAGATGTGAAAAATAGGCTATGCCTCAGCCCAATAGGGAATGTCCTCTTGGTGTAACGGTCAAGCTGTTGCTTTCTCCCGCGGTAGACCTGGTTCATATCCCGTCGGTTACATTAAGCAGTCTATTCTCTGAAAATAGTCCAGACAGCATGTACCCAACAGTGAGGTCAGTGGGATTGGAGAGAGTCCCCTCTCCCTCTCTCTGTCTCCTCCCGAGTATCATTTCTTACTCGGCAGGATCCGTCCACGTTTTCGGAGGGCTCCTGGCAAGCGGGGAGTCGCCGACCCGCGTTCAATGTGCCGGTCCGCTTAGCGAGTGCGTCCCGCACGCCCCCATGTCTTCTTTTTTTTCATTTTCATATTTTTGAAAAAATAATTTTTCATTTTTTTTTTCTGCTTCAAAGTAGATTAAGTGAAGCTTCACCTCCATTCAGAGCCTGCTGATCTTCACATATGTTGCTCTTTATATGCCCCCCAACCATAATCTGGAAATATATTAATTTCAGACTTCTGGACATAAAACTTACATATTGTGTAAACCACACACAGACATGTGAAATCCCTTAGCTAGATGAGCCTCAAACATCAGAGCAATGGCCTAGGCGACAACACCTTGGGTGGGCAATTGTCTTCCAAATGAATGTTCATATATAACACGCCATTCTCCAAATCAATATTTCTATATAACATGCCATTCTCCTTGCATTATGCTGTTGGGTCATGGAGGAGGGAGGTTGCAATGCTGGGAAAAACACCTCCACAGGAGATCAACACAGCATTGCAACATTTTTCGAATGAAAGTAACAGCGCCCTTGGGCACCCCTGTAGTTTATTTTTAGTCATTTAGCAGACACTCTTATCCAGAGTGACTTAATATATTTTTTGTGTAATTATTTTTTTCATACCTGCCCCCCAGTGGGAATCAAACCCTAAACCCTGGCATTGCAAATACCATGCTCTACAAACTGAGCCTCATCCCTGCCACAATTCAGACTACTTGACATAATTATAATTCCTATCTAAACCTAACGGCTTGTGAAACCCCCACACAGAGGTGTGAAATTCCTCAACTTGAGGAGCTTCAAACATCAGAACAATGGCCTGACAACACCTGAGACATTTTTTAGGAAGATGGCATCATCTGGTTCTATTGCCAACATGATTAGCTAAGTTATAAAAAAAAGTATATTACAGAGTTAGGCTTTCACAATAACATTCCTGGAAACAGATTGTAATTTTGATGCGCATAGGAATCATGAGTGCATTCAGGTGCGTATGCCACGGCTAAGTTTATTCACAGTAGACAAACAGGCTCATTCTGTTCAGAATAACCCAGGGTATGACGTCATGTCATCTTGTAACTATACATCAAATATAGTGATCATAAATGTTGACACTGTATTTGACATGAGTTTTATAATAAGAACATTTGAAGTGCACATTTGGACTCATGGGTGTTTTGCTTGCTTGTATGACATCAAAGCAGTATTTATTATAGTCCTCAACGTCTCATCTTTCAAAATACATTTAGTCCTCTGAAGCGTAGAGCCTGTGGTCTGAAGTCATGTATAGCATGTTACTGTACAGCCACTGCGTACCAATTTAGGCGTTTATCAGTGCCATTTTCAACCTGTATACTTTAAAGGGCTACATACAAATTGTGCAACAATATTGCATTTTTAAAAGCCTGTTATATTAAATGAAGTGCCCAGGATAGAGAAAGAGAGAGTGAAAACAGTGGAGTGAGACAGAACGAGAGAGAAAGTGAATTGTGAGAAGAGAGAGAGTGAAAACAGTGGAGTGAGTCAGAGCGAAAGAGAGAGAGAGCTGTGAAGAGAGAGAAAGAGTGAAAATAGTGGAGTAAGAGAGAGAGAGAGAGAGAGAAAGAGAGAGAGAACTGTCCACAATGTTAATAGGAACAAAGATTTGTGTTCCTAGGTTAGGGCCCTTAATATGGAATACATTAAATAGAGTGGTTAGAATATATAAAGGGTAACAGTTTCTATGAAGTACATCCAGTCGTCTGAAAAAGTTTGGGCACCCCTCTGAGGCTGCATAATAATTTACTCTGTCGTCACAGAAAATGATCACAGTGGCATGCCATTCATTTTCTAATAAAAGCTGAGTAATGGGCTATTGTCCAGACAAAGATTTTTAGTGTAGCAATATTAAGTTGTATGAAACTAAATCAGATGTGAAAAATAGGCTATGCCTCAGCCCAATAGGGAATGTCCTCTTGGTGTAACGGTCAAGCTGTTGCTTTCTCCCGCGGTAGACCTGGTTCATATCCCGTCGGTTACATTAAGCAGTCTATTCTCTGAAAATAGTCCAGACAGCATGTACCCAACAGTGAGGTCAGTGGGATTGGAGAGAGTCCCCTCTCCCTCTCTCTGTCTCCTCCCGAGTATCATTTCTTACTCGGCAGGATCCGTCCACGTTTTCGGAGGGCTCCTGGCAAGCGGGGAGTCGCCGACCCGCGTTCAATGTGCCGGTCCGCTTAGCGAGTGCGTCCCGCACGCCCCCATGTCTTCTTTTTTTTCATTTTCATATTTTTGAAAAAATAATTTTTCATTTTTTTTTCTGCTTCAAAGTAGATTAAGTCAGCTTCTCCAACATTCCGTTTTTTTCTCTGCTTCAAAGTAGATTAAGTGAAGCTACACCTCCATTCAGAGCCTGCTGATCTTCACATATGTTGCTCTTTATATGCCCCCCAACCATAATCTGGAAATATATTAATTTCAGACTTCTGGACATAAAACTTACATATTGTGTAAACCACACACAGACATGTGAAATCCCTTAGCTAGATGAGCCTCAAACATCAGAGCAATGGCCTAGGCGACAACACCTTGGGTGGGCAATTGTCTTCCAAATGAATGTTCATATATAACACGCCATTCTCCAAATCAATATTTCTATATAACATGCCATTCTCCTTGCATTATGCTGTTGGGTCATGGAGGAGGGAGGTTGCAATGCTGGGAAAAACACCTCCACAGGAGATCAACACAGCATTGCAACATTTTTCGAATGAAAGTAACAGCGCCCTTGGGCACCCCTGTAGTTTATTTTTAGTCATTTAGCAGACACTCTTATCCAGAGTGACTTAATATATTTTTTGTGTAATTATTTTTTTCATACCTGCCCCCCAGTGGGAATCAAACCCTAAACCCTGGCATTGCAAATACCATGCTCTACAAACTGAGCCTCATCCCTGCCACAATTCAGACTACTTGACATAATTATAATTCCTATCTAAACCTAACGGCTTGTGAAACCCCCACACAGAGGTGTGAAATTCCTCAACTTGAGGAGCTTCAAACATCAGAACAATGGCCTGACAACACCTGAGACATTTTTTAGGAAGATGGCATCATCTGGTTCTATTGCCAACATGATTAGCTAAGTTATAAAAAAAAGTATATTACAGAGTTAGGCTTTCACAATAACATTCCTGGAAACAGATTGTAATTTTGATGCGCATAGGAATCATGAGTGCATTCAGGTGCGTATGCCACGGCTAAGTTTATTCACAGTAGACAAACAGGCTCATTCTGTTCAGAATAACCCAGGGTATGACGTCATGTCATCTTGTAACTATACATCAAATATAGTGATCATAAATGTTGACACTGTATTTGACATGAGTTTTATAATAAGAACATTTGAAGTGCACATTTGGACTCATGGGTGTTTTGCTTGCTTGTATGACATCAAAGCAGTATTTATTATAGTCCTCAACGTCTCATCTTTCAAAATACATTTAGTCCTCTGAAGCGTAGAGCCTGTGGTCTGAAGTCATGTATAGCATGTTACTGTACAGCCACTGCGTACCAATTTAGGCGTTTATCAGTGCCATTTTCAACCTGTATACTTTAAAGGGCTACATACAAATTGTGCAACAATATTGCATTTTTAAAAGCCTGTTATATTAAATGAAGTGCCCAGGATAGAGAAAGAGAGAGTGAAAACAGTGGAGTGAGACAGAACGAGAGAGAAAGTGAATTGTGAGAAGAGAGAGAGTGAAAACAGTGGAGTGAGTCAGAGCGAAAGAGAGAGAGAGCTGTGAAGAGAGAGAAAGAGTGAAAATAGTGGAGTAAGAGAGAGAGAGAGAGAGAGAGAGAAAGAGAGAGAGAAAGAGAGAGAGAACTGTCCACAATGTTAATAGGAACAAAGATTTGTGTTCCTAGGTTAGGGCCCTTAATATGGAATACATTAAATAGAGTGGTTAGAATATATAAAGGGTAACAGTTTCTATGAAGTACATCCAGTCGTCTGAAAAAGTTTGGGCACCCCTCTGAGGCTGCATAATAATTTACTCTGTCGTCACAGAAAATGATCACAGTGGCATGCCATTCATTTTCTAATAAAAGCTGAGTAATGGGCTATTGTCCAGACAAAGATTTTTAGTGTAGCAATATTAAGTTGTATGAAATTAAATCAGATGTGAAAAATAGGCTATGCCTCAGCCCAATAGGGAATGTCCTCTTGGTGTAACGGTCAAGCTGTTGCTTTCTCCCGCGGTAGACCTGGTTCATATCCCGTCGGTTACATTAAGCAGTCTATTCTCTGAAAATAGTCCAGACAGCATGTACCCAACAGTGAGGTCAGTGGGATTGGAGAGAGTCCCCTCTCCCTCTCTCTGTCTCCTCCCGAGTATCATTTCTTACTCGGCAGGATCCGTCCACGTTTTCGGAGGGCTCCTGGCAAGCGGGGAGTCGCCGACCCGCGTTCAATGTGCCGGTCCGCTTAGCGAGTGCGTCCCGCACGCCCCCATGTCTTCTTTTTTTTCATTTTCATATTTTTGAAAAAATAATTTTTCATTTTTTTTTCTGCTTCAAAGTAGATTAAGTCAGCTTCTCCAACATTCCGTTTTTTTCTCTGCTTCAAAGTAGATTAAGTGAAGCTACACCTCCATTCAGAGCCTGCTGATCTTCACATATGTTGCTCTTTATATGCCCCCCAACCATAATCTGGAAATATATTAATTTCAGACTTCTGGACATAAAACTTACATATTGTGTAAACCACACACAGACATGTGAAATCCCTTAGCTAGATGAGCCTCAAACATCAGAGCAATGGCCTAGGCGACAACACCTTGGGTGGGCAATTGTCTTCCAAATGAATGTTCATATATAACACGCCATTCTCCAAATCAATATTTCTATATAACATGCCATTCTCCTTGCATTATGCTGTTGGGTCATGGAGGAGGGAGGTTGCAATGCTGGGAAAAACACCTCCACAGGAGATCAACACAGCATTGCAACATTTTTCGAATGAAAGTAACAGCGCCCTTGGGCACCCCTGTAGTTTATTTTTAGTCATTTAGCAGACACTCTTATCCAGAGTGACTTAATATATTTTTTGTGTAATTATTTTTTTCATACCTGCCCCCCAGTGGGAATCAAACCCTAAACCCTGGCATTGCAAATACCATGCTCTACAAACTGAGCCTCATCCCTGCCACAATTCAGACTACTTGACATAATTATAATTCCTATCTAAACCTAACGGCTTGTGAAACCCCCACACAGAGGTGTGAAATTCCTCAACTTGAGGAGCTTCAAACATCAGAACAATGGCCTGACAACACCTGAGACATTTTTTAGGAAGATGGCATCATCTGGTTCTATTGCCAACATGATTAGCTAAGTTATAAAAAAAAGTATATTACAGAGTTAGGCTTTCACAATAACATTCCTGGAAACAGATTGTAATTTTGATGCGCATAGGAATCATGAGTGCATTCAGGTGCGTATGCCACGGCTAAGTTTATTCACAGTAGACAAACAGGCTCATTCTGTTCAGAATAACCCAGGGTATGACGTCATGTCATCTTGTAACTATACATCAAATATAGTGATCATAAATGTTGACACTGTATTTGACATGAGTTTTATAATAAGAACATTTGAAGTGCACATTTGGACTCATGGGTGTTTTGCTTGCTTGTATGACATCAAAGCAGTATTTATTATAGTCCTCAACGTCTCATCTTTCAAAATACATTTAGTCCTCTGAAGCGTAGAGCCTGTGGTCTGAAGTCATGTATAGCATGTTACTGTACAGCCACTGCGTACCAATTTAGGCGTTTATCAGTGCCATTTTCAACCTGTATACTTTAAAGGGCTACATACAAATTGTGCAACAATATTGCATTTTTAAAAGCCTGTTATATTAAATGAAGTGCCCAGGATAGAGAAAGAGAGAGTGAAAACAGTGGAGTGAGACAGAACGAGAGAGAAAGTGAATTGTGAGAAGAGAGAGAGTGAAAACAGTGGAGTGAGTCAGAGCGAAAGAGAGAGAGAGCTGTGAAGAGTGAGAAAGAGTGAAAATAGTGGAGTAAGAGAGAGAGAGAGAGAGAGAAAGAGAGAGAGAACTGTCCACAATGTTAATAGGAACAAAGATTTGTGTTCCTAGGTTAGGGCCCTTAATATGGAATACATTAAATAGAGTGGTTAGAATATATAAAGGGTAACAGTTTCTATGAAGTACATCCAGTCGTCTGAAAAAGTTTGGGCACCCCTCTGAGGCTGCATAATAATTTACTCTGTCGTCACAGAAAATGATCACAGTGGCATGCCATTCATTTTCTAATAAAAGCTGAGTAATGGGCTATTGTCCAGACAAAGATTTTTAGTGTAGCAATATTAAGTTGTATGAAATTAAATCAGATGTGAAAAATAGGCTATGCCTCAGCCCAATAGGGAATGTCCTCTTGGTGTAACGGTCAAGCTGTTGCTTTCTCCCGCGGTAGACCTGGTTCATATCCCGTCGGTTACATTAAGCAGTCTATTCTCTGAAAATAGTCCAGACAGCATGTACCCAACAGTGAGGTCAGTGGGATTGGAGAGAGTCCCCTCTCCCTCTCTCTGTCTCCTCCCGAGTATCATTTCTTACTCGGCAGGATCCGTCCACGTTTTCGGAGGGCTCCTGGCAAGCGGGGAGTCGCCGACCCGCGTTCAATGTGCCGGTCCGCTTAGCGAGTGCGTCCCGCACGCCCCCATGTCTTCTTTTTTTTCATTTTCATATTTTTGAAAAAATAATTTTTCATTTTTTTTTTCTGCTTCAAAGTAGATTAAGTCAGCTTCTCCAACATTCCGTTTTTTTCTCTGCTTCAAAGTAGATTAAGTGAAGCTTCACCTCCATTCAGAGCCTGCTGATCTTCACATATGTTGCTCTTTATATGCCCCCCAACCATAATCTGGAAATATATTAATTTCAGACTTCTGGACATAAAACTTACATATTGTGTAAACCACACACAGACATGTGAAATCCCTTAGCTAGATGAGCCTCAAACATCAGAGCAATGGCCTAGGCGACAACACCTTGGGTGGGCAATTGTCTTCCAAATGAATGTTCATATATAACACGCCATTCTCCAAATCAATATTTCTATATAACATGCCATTCTCCTTGCATTATGCTGTTGGGTCATGGAGGAGGGAGGTTGCAATGCTGGGAAAAACACCTCCACAGGAGATCAACACAGCATTGCAACATTTTTCGAATGAAAGTAACAGCGCCCTTGGGCACCCCTGTAGTTTATTTTTAGTCATTTAGCAGACACTCTTATCCAGAGTGACTTAATATATTTTTTGTGTAATTATTTTTTTCATACCTGCCCCCCAGTGGGAATCAAACCCTAAACCCTGGCATTGCAAATACCATGCTCTACAAACTGAGCCTCATCCCTGCCACAATTCAGACTACTTGACATAATTATAATTCCTATCTAAACCTAACGGCTTGTGAAACCCCCACACAGAGGTGTGAAATTCCTCAACTTGAGGAGCTTCAAACATCAGAACAATGGCCTGACAACACCTGAGACATTTTTTAGGAAGATGGCATCATCTGGTTCTATTGCCAACATGATTAGCTAAGTTATAAAAAAAAGTATATTACAGAGTTAGGCTTTCACAATAACATTCCTGGAAACAGATTGTAATTTTGATGCGCATAGGAATCATGAGTGCATTCAGGTGCGTATGCCACGGCTAAGTTTATTCACAGTAGACAAACAGGCTCATTCTGTTCAGAATAACCCAGGGTATGACGTCATGTCATCTTGTAACTATACATCAAATATAGTGATCATAAATGTTGACACTGTATTTGACATGAGTTTTATAATAAGAACATTTGAAGTGCACATTTGGACTCATGGGTGTTTTGCTTGCTTGTATGACATCAAAGCAGTATTTATTATAGTCCTCAACGTCTCATCTTTCAAAATACATTTAGTCCTCTGAAGCGTAGAGCCTGTGGTCTGAAGTCATGTATAGCATGTTACTGTACAGCCACTGCGTACCAATTTAGGCGTTTATCAGTGCCATTTTCAACCTGTATACTTTAAAGGGCTACATACAAATTGTGCAACAATATTGCATTTTTAAAAGCCTGTTATATTAAATGAAGTGCCCAGGATAGAGAAAGAGAGAGTGAAAACAGTGGAGTGAGACAGAACGAGAGAGAAAGTGAATTGTGAGAAGAGAGAGAGTGAAAACAGTGGAGTGAGTCAGAGCGAAAGAGAGAGAGAGCTGTGAAGAGAGAGAAAGAGTGAAAATAGTGGAGTAAGAGAGAGAGAGAGAGAGAGAGAGAAAGAGAGAGAGAACTGTCCACAATGTTAATAGGAACAAAGATTTGTGTTCCTAGGTTAGGGCCCTTAATATGGAATACATTAAATAGAGTGGTTAGAATATATAAAGGGTAACAGTTTCTATGAAGTACATCCAGTCGTCTGAAAAAGTTTGGGCACCCCTCTGAGGCTGCATAATAATTTACTCTGTCGTCACAGAAAATGATCACAGTGGCATGCCATTCATTTTCTAATAAAAGCTGAGTAATGGGCTATTGTCCAGACAAAGATTTTTAGTGTAGCAATATTAAGTTGTATGAAATTAAATCAGATGTGAAAAATAGGCTATGCCTCAGCCCAATAGGGAATGTCCTCTTGGTGTAACGGTCAAGCTGTTGCTTTCTCCCGCGGTAGACCTGGTTCATATCCCGTCGGTTACATTAAGCAGTCTATTCTCTGAAAATAGTCCAGACAGCATGTACCCAACAGTGAGGTCAGTGGGATTGGAGAGAGTCCCCTCTCCCTCTCTCTGTCTCCTCCCGAGTATCATTTCTTACTCGGCAGGATCCGTCCACGTTTTCGGAGGGCTCCTGGCAAGCGGGGAGTCGCCGACCCGCGTTCAATGTGCCGGTCCGCTTAGCGAGTGCGTCCCGCACGCCCCCATGTCTTCTTTTTTTTCATTTTCATATTTTTGAAAAAATAATTTTTCATTTTTTTTTTCTGCTTCAAAGTAGATTAAGTGAAGCTTCACCTCCATTCAGAGCCTGCTGATCTTCACATATGTTGCTCTTTATATGCCCCCCAACCATAATCTGGAAATATATTAATTTCAGACTTCTGGACATAAAACTTACATATTGTGTAAACCACACACAGACATGTGAAATCCCTTAGCTAGATGAGCCTCAAACATCAGAGCAATGGCCTAGGCGACAACACCTTGGGTGGGCAATTGTCTTCCAAATGAATGTTCATATATAACACGCCATTCTCCAAATCAATATTTCTATATAACATGCCATTCTCCTTGCATTATGCTGTTGGGTCATGGAGGAGGGAGGTTGCAATGCTGGGAAAAACACCTCCACAGGAGATCAACACAGCATTGCAACATTTTTCGAATGAAAGTAACAGCGCCCTTGGGCACCCCTGTAGTTTATTTTTAGTCATTTAGCAGACACTCTTATCCAGAGTGACTTAATATATTTTTTGTGTAATTATTTTTTTCATACCTGCCCCCCAGTGGGAATCAAACCCTAAACCCTGGCATTGCAAATACCATGCTCTACAAACTGAGCCTCATCCCTGCCACAATTCAGACTACTTGACATAATTATAATTCCTATCTAAACCTAACGGCTTGTGAAACCCCCACACAGAGGTGTGAAATTCCTCAACTTGAGGAGCTTCAAACATCAGAACAATGGCCTGACAACACCTGAGACATTTTTTAGGAAGATGGCATCATCTGGTTCTATTGCCAACATGATTAGCTAAGTTATAAAAAAAAGTATATTACAGAGTTAGGCTTTCACAATAACATTCCTGGAAACAGATTGTAATTTTGATGCGCATAGGAATCATGAGTGCATTCAGGTGCGTATGCCACGGCTAAGTTTATTCACAGTAGACAAACAGGCTCATTCTGTTCAGAATAACCCAGGGTATGACGTCATGTCATCTTGTAACTATACATCAAATATAGTGATCATAAATGTTGACACTGTATTTGACATGAGTTTTATAATAAGAACATTTGAAGTGCACATTTGGACTCATGGGTGTTTTGCTTGCTTGTATGACATCAAAGCAGTATTTATTATAGTCCTCAACGTCTCATCTTTCAAAATACATTTAGTCCTCTGAAGCGTAGAGCCTGTGGTCTGAAGTCATGTATAGCATGTTACTGTACAGCCACTGCGTACCAATTTAGGCGTTTATCAGTGCCATTTTCAACCTGTATACTTTAAAGGGCTACATACAAATTGTGCAACAATATTGCATTTTTAAAAGCCTGTTATATTAAATGAAGTGCCCAGGATAGAGAAAGAGAGAGTGAAAACAGTGGAGTGAGACAGAACGAGAGAGAAAGTGAATTGTGAGAAGAGAGAGAGTGAAAACAGTGGAGTGAGTCAGAGCGAAAGAGAGAGAGAGCTGTGAAGAGAGAGAAAGAGTGAAAATAGTGGAGTAAGAGAGAGAGAGAGAGAGAGAAAGAGAGAGAGAACTGTCCACAATGTTAATAGGAACAAAGATTTGTGTTCCTAGGTTAGGGCCCTTAATATGGAATACATTAAATAGAGTGGTTAGAATATATAAAGGGTAACAGTTTCTATGAAGTACATCCAGTCGTCTGAAAAAGTTTGGGCACCCCTCTGAGGCTGCATAATAATTTACTCTGTCGTCACAGAAAATGATCACAGTGGCATGCCATTCATTTTCTAATAAAAGCTGAGTAATGGGCTATTGTCCAGACAAAGATTTTTAGTGTAGCAATATTAAGTTGTATGAAATTAAATCAGATGTGAAAAATAGGCTATGCCTCAGCCCAATAGGGAATGTCCTCTTGGTGTAACGGTCAAGCTGTTGCTTTCTCCCGCGGTAGACCTGGTTCATATCCCGTCGGTTACATTAAGCAGTCTATTCTCTGAAAATAGTCCAGACAGCATGTACCCAACAGTGAGGTCAGTGGGATTGGAGAGAGTCCCCTCTCCCTCTCTCTGTCTCCTCCCGAGTATCATTTCTTACTCGGCAGGATCCGTCCACGTTTTCGGAGGGCTCCTGGCAAGCGGGGAGTCGCCGACCCGCGTTCAATGTGCCGGTCCGCTTAGCGAGTGCGTCCCGCACGCCCCCATGTCTTCTTTTTTTTCATTTTCATATTTTTGAAAAAATAATTTTTCATTTTTTTTTTCTGCTTCAAAGTAGATTAAGTGAAGCTTCACCTCCATTCAGAGCCTGCTGATCTTCACATATGTTGCTCTTTATATGCCCCCCAACCATAATCTGGAAATATATTAATTTCAGACTTCTGGACATAAAACTTACATATTGTGTAAACCACACACAGACATGTGAAATCCCTTAGCTAGATGAGCCTCAAACATCAGAGCAATGGCCTAGGCGACAACACCTTGGGTGGGCAATTGTCTTCCAAATGAATGTTCATATATAACACGCCATTCTCCAAATCAATATTTCTATATAACATGCCATTCTCCTTGCATTATGCTGTTGGGTCATGGAGGAGGGAGGTTGCAATGCTGGGAAAAACACCTCCACAGGAGATCAACACAGCATTGCAACATTTTTCGAATGAAAGTAACAGCGCCCTTGGGCACCCCTGTAGTTTATTTTTAGTCATTTAGCAGACACTCTTATCCAGAGTGACTTAATATATTTTTTGTGTAATTATTTTTTTCATACCTGCCCCCCAGTGGGAATCAAACCCTAAACCCTGGCATTGCAAATACCATGCTCTACAAACTGAGCCTCATCCCTGCCACAATTCAGACTACTTGACATAATTATAATTCCTATCTAAACCTAACGGCTTGTGAAACCCCCACACAGAGGTGTGAAATTCCTCAACTTGAGGAGCTTCAAACATCAGAACAATGGCCTGACAACACCTGAGACATTTTTTAGGAAGATGGCATCATCTGGTTCTATTGCCAACATGATTAGCTAAGTTATAAAAAAAAGTATATTACAGAGTTAGGCTTTCACAATAACATTCCTGGAAACAGATTGTAATTTTGATGCGCATAGGAATCATGAGTGCATTCAGGTGCGTATGCCACGGCTAAGTTTATTCACAGTAGACAAACAGGCTCATTCTGTTCAGAATAACCCAGGGTATGACGTCATGTCATCTTGTAACTATACATCAAATATAGTGATCATAAATGTTGACACTGTATTTGACATGAGTTTTATAATAAGAACATTTGAAGTGCACATTTGGACTCATGGGTGTTTTGCTTGCTTGTATGACATCAAAGCAGTATTTATTATAGTCCTCAACGTCTCATCTTTCAAAATACATTTAGTCCTCTGAAGCGTAGAGCCTGTGGTCTGAAGTCATGTATAGCATGTTACTGTACAGCCACTGCGTACCAATTTAGGCGTTTATCAGTGCCATTTTCAACCTGTATACTTTAAAGGGCTACATACAAATTGTGCAACAATATTGCATTTTTAAAAGCCTGTTATATTAAATGAAGTGCCCAGGATAGAGAAAGAGAGAGTGAAAACAGTGGAGTGAGACAGAACGAGAGAGAAAGTGAATTGTGAGAAGAGAGAGAGTGAAAACAGTGGAGTGAGTCAGAGCGAAAGAGAGAGAGAGCTGTGAAGAGAGAGAAAGAGTGAAAATAGTGGAGTAAGAGAGAGAGAGAGAGAGAGAGAGAAAGAGAGAGAGAAAGAGAGAGAGAAAGAGAGAGAGAACTGTCCACAATGTTAATAGGAACAAAGATTTGTGTTCCTAGGTTAGGGCCCTTAATATGGAATACATTAAATAGAGTGGTTAGAATATATAAAGGGTAACAGTTTCTATGAAGTACATCCAGTCGTCTGAAAAAGTTTGGGCACCCCTCTGAGGCTGCATAATAATTTACTCTGTCGTCACAGAAAATGATCACAGTGGCATGCCATTCATTTTCTAATAAAAGCTGAGTAATGGGCTATTGTCCAGACAAAGATTTTTAGTGTAGCAATATTAAGTTGTATGAAATTAAATCAGATGTGAAAAATAGGCTATGCCTCAGCCCAATAGGGAATGTCCTCTTGGTGTAACGGTCAAGCTGTTGCTTTCTCCCGCGGTAGACCTGGTTCATATCCCGTCGGTTACATTAAGCAGTCTATTCTCTGAAAATAGTCCAGACAGCATGTACCCAACAGTGAGGTCAGTGGGATTGGAGAGAGTCCCCTCTCCCTCTCTCTGTCTCCTCCCGAGTATCATTTCTTACTCGGCAGGATCCGTCCACGTTTTCGGAGGGCTCCTGGCAAGCGGGGAGTCGCCGACCCGCGTTCAATGTGCCGGTCCGCTTAGCGAGTGCGTCCCGCACGCCCCCATGTCTTCTTTTTTTTCATTTTCATATTTTTGAAAAAATAATTTTTCATTTTTTTTTCTGCTTCAAAGTAGATTAAGTCAGCTTCTCCAACATTCCGTTTTTTTCTCTGCTTCAAAGTAGATTAAGTGAAGCTACACCTCCATTCAGAGCCTGCTGATCTTCACATATGTTGCTCTTTATATGCCCCCCAACCATAATCTGGAAATATATTAATTTCAGACTTCTGGACATAAAACTTACATATTGTGTAAACCACACACAGACATGTGAAATCCCTTAGCTAGATGAGCCTCAAACATCAGAGCAATGGCCTAGGCGACAACACCTTGGGTGGGCAATTGTCTTCCAAATGAATGTTCATATATAACACGCCATTCTCCAAATCAATATTTCTATATAACATGCCATTCTCCTTGCATTATGCTGTTGGGTCATGGAGGAGGGAGGTTGCAATGCTGGGAAAAACACCTCCACAGGAGATCAACACAGCATTGCAACATTTTTCGAATGAAAGTAACAGCGCCCTTGGGCACCCCTGTAGTTTATTTTTAGTCATTTAGCAGACACTCTTATCCAGAGTGACTTAATATATTTTTTGTGTAATTATTTTTTTCATACCTGCCCCCCAGTGGGAATCAAACCCTAAACCCTGGCATTGCAAATACCATGCTCTACAAACTGAGCCTCATCCCTGCCACAATTCAGACTACTTGACATAATTATAATTCCTATCTAAACCTAACGGCTTGTGAAACCCCCACACAGAGGTGTGAAATTCCTCAACTTGAGGAGCTTCAAACATCAGAACAATGGCCTGACAACACCTGAGACATTTTTTAGGAAGATGGCATCATCTGGTTCTATTGCCAACATGATTAGCTAAGTTATAAAAAAAAGTATATTACAGAGTTAGGCTTTCACAATAACATTCCTGGAAACAGATTGTAATTTTGATGCGCATAGGAATCATGAGTGCATTCAGGTGCGTATGCCACGGCTAAGTTTATTCACAGTAGACAAACAGGCTCATTCTGTTCAGAATAACCCAGGGTATGACGTCATGTCATCTTGTAACTATACATCAAATATAGTGATCATAAATGTTGACACTGTATTTGACATGAGTTTTATAATAAGAACATTTGAAGTGCACATTTGGACTCATGGGTGTTTTGCTTGCTTGTATGACATCAAAGCAGTATTTATTATAGTCCTCAACGTCTCATCTTTCAAAATACATTTAGTCCTCTGAAGCGTAGAGCCTGTGGTCTGAAGTCATGTATAGCATGTTACTGTACAGCCACTGCGTACCAATTTAGGCGTTTATCAGTGCCATTTTCAACCTGTATACTTTAAAGGGCTACATACAAATTGTGCAACAATATTGCATTTTTAAAAGCCTGTTATATTAAATGAAGTGCCCAGGATAGAGAAAGAGAGAGTGAAAACAGTGGAGTGAGACAGAACGAGAGAGAAAGTGAATTGTGAGAAGAGAGAGAGTGAAAACAGTGGAGTGAGTCAGAGCGAAAGAGAGAGAGAGCTGTGAAGAGAGAGAGAAAGAGAGAGAGAACTGTCCACAATGTTAATAGGAACAAAGATTTGTGTTCCTAGGTTAGGGCCCTTAATATGGAATACATTAAATAGAGTGGTTAGAATATATAAAGGGTAACAGTTTCTATGAAGTACATCCAGTCGTCTGAAAAAGTTTGGGCACCCCTCTGAGGCTGCATAATAATTTACTCTGTCGTCACAGAAAATGATCACAGTGGCATGCCATTCATTTTCTAATAAAAGCTGAGTAATGGGCTATTGTCCAGACAAAGATTTTTAGTGTAGCAATATTAAGTTGTATGAAATTAAATCAGATGTGAAAAATAGGCTATGCCTCAGCCCAATAGGGAATGTCCTCTTGGTGTAACGGTCAAGCTGTTGCTTTCTCCCGCGGTAGACCTGGTTCATATCCCGTCGGTTACATTAAGCAGTCTATTCTCTGAAAATAGTCCAGACAGCATGTACCCAACAGTGAGGTCAGTGGGATTGGAGAGAGTCCCCTCTCCCTCTCTCTGTCTCCTCCCGAGTATCATTTCTTACTCGGCAGGATCCGTCCACGTTTTCGGAGGGCTCCTGGCAAGCGGGGAGTCGCCGACCCGCGTTCAATGTGCCGGTCCGCTTAGCGAGTGCGTCCCGCACGCCCCCATGTCTTCTTTTTTTTCATTTTCATATTTTTGAAAAAATAATTTTTCATTTTTTTTTCTGCTTCAAAGTAGATTAAGTCAGCTTCTCCAACATTCCGTTTTTTTCTCTGCTTCAAAGTAGATTAAGTGAAGCTACACCTCCATTCAGAGCCTGCTGATCTTCACATATGTTGCTCTTTATATGCCCCCCAACCATAATCTGGAAATATATTAATTTCAGACTTCTGGACATAAAACTTACATATTGTGTAAACCACACACAGACATGTGAAATCCCTTAGCTAGATGAGCCTCAAACATCAGAGCAATGGCCTAGGCGACAACACCTTGGGTGGGCAATTGTCTTCCAAATGAATGTTCATATATAACACGCCATTCTCCAAATCAATATTTCTATATAACATGCCATTCTCCTTGCATTATGCTGTTGGGTCATGGAGGAGGGAGGTTGCAATGCTGGGAAAAACACCTCCACAGGAGATCAACACAGCATTGCAACATTTTTCGAATGAAAGTAACAGCGCCCTTGGGCACCCCTGTAGTTTATTTTTAGTCATTTAGCAGACACTCTTATCCAGAGTGACTTAATATATTTTTTGTGTAATTATTTTTTTCATACCTGCCCCCCAGTGGGAATCAAACCCTAAACCCTGGCATTGCAAATACCATGCTCTACAAACTGAGCCTCATCCCTGCCACAATTCAGACTACTTGACATAATTATAATTCCTATCTAAACCTAACGGCTTGTGAAACCCCCACACAGAGGTGTGAAATTCCTCAACTTGAGGAGCTTCAAACATCAGAACAATGGCCTGACAACACCTGAGACATTTTTTAGGAAGATGGCATCATCTGGTTCTATTGCCAACATGATTAGCTAAGTTATAAAAAAAAGTATATTACAGAGTTAGGCTTTCACAATAACATTCCTGGAAACAGATTGTAATTTTGATGCGCATAGGAATCATGAGTGCATTCAGGTGCGTATGCCACGGCTAAGTTTATTCACAGTAGACAAACAGGCTCATTCTGTTCAGAATAACCCAGGGTATGACGTCATGTCATCTTGTAACTATACATCAAATATAGTGATCATAAATGTTGACACTGTATTTGACATGAGTTTTATAATAAGAACATTTGAAGTGCACATTTGGACTCATGGGTGTTTTGCTTGCTTGTATGACATCAAAGCAGTATTTATTATAGTCCTCAACGTCTCATCTTTCAAAATACATTTAGTCCTCTGAAGCGTAGAGCCTGTGGTCTGAAGTCATGTATAGCATGTTACTGTACAGCCACTGCGTACCAATTTAGGCGTTTATCAGTGCCATTTTCAACCTGTATACTTTAAAGGGCTACATACAAATTGTGCAACAATATTGCATTTTTAAAAGCCTGTTATATTAAATGAAGTGCCCAGGATAGAGAAAGAGAGAGTGAAAACAGTGGAGTGAGACAGAACGAGAGAGAAAGTGAATTGTGAGAAGAGAGAGAGTGAAAACAGTGGAGTGAGTCAGAGCGAAAGAGAGAGAGAGCTGTGAAGAGAGAGAGAAAGAGAGAGAGAACTGTCCACAATGTTAATAGGAACAAAGATTTGTGTTCCTAGGTTAGGGCCCTTAATATGGAATACATTAAATAGAGTGGTTAGAATATATAAAGGGTAACAGTTTCTATGAAGTACATCCAGTCGTCTGAAAAAGTTTGGGCACCCCTCTGAGGCTGCATAATAATTTACTCTGTCGTCACAGAAAATGATCACAGTGGCATGCCATTCATTTTCTAATAAAAGCTGAGTAATGGGCTATTGTCCAGACAAAGATTTTTAGTGTAGCAATATTAAGTTGTATGAAATTAAATCAGATGTGAAAAATAGGCTATGCCTCAGCCCAATAGGGAATGTCCTCTTGGTGTAACGGTCAAGCTGTTGCTTTCTCCCGCGGTAGACCTGGTTCATATCCCGTCGGTTACATTAAGCAGTCTATTCTCTGAAAATAGTCCAGACAGCATGTACCCAACAGTGAGGTCAGTGGGATTGGAGAGAGTCCCCTCTCCCTCTCTCTGTCTCCTCCCGAGTATCATTTCTTACTCGGCAGGATCCGTCCACGTTTTCGGAGGGCTCCTGGCAAGCGGGGAGTCGCCGACCCGCGTTCAATGTGCCGGTCCGCTTAGCGAGTGCGTCCCGCACGCCCCCATGTCTTCTTTTTTTTCATTTTCATATTTTTGAAAAAATAATTTTTCATTTTTTTTTTCTGCTTCAAAGTAGATTAAGTCAGCTTCTCCAACATTCCGTTTTTTTCACTGCTTCAAAGTAGATTAAGTGAAGCTTCACCTCCATTCAGAGCCTGCTGATCTTCACATATGTTGCTCTTTATATGCCCCCCAACCATAATCTGGAAATATATTAATTTCAGACTTCTGGACATAAAACTTACATATTGTGTAAACCACACACAGACATGTGAAATCCCTTAGCTAGATGAGCCTCAAACATCAGAGCAATGGCCTAGGCGACAACACCTTGGGTGGGCAATTGTCTTCCAAATGAATGTTCATATATAACACGCCATTCTCCAAATCAATATTTCTATATAACATGCCATTCTCCTTGCATTATGCTGTTGGGTCATGGAGGAGGGAGGTTGCAATGCTGGGAAAAACACCTCCACAGGAGATCAACACAGCATTGCAACATTTTTCGAATGAAAGTAACAGCGCCCTTGGGCACCCCTGTAGTTTATTTTTAGTCATTTAGCAGACACTCTTATCCAGAGTGACTTAATATATTTTTTGTGTAATTATTTTTTTCATACCTGCCCCCCAGTGGGAATCAAACCCTAAACCCTGGCATTGCAAATACCATGCTCTACAAACTGAGCCTCATCCCTGCCACAATTCAGACTACTTGACATAATTATAATTCCTATCTAAACCTAACGGCTTGTGAAACCCCCACACAGAGGTGTGAAATTCCTCAACTTGAGGAGCTTCAAACATCAGAACAATGGCCTGACAACACCTGAGACATTTTTTAGGAAGATGGCATCATCTGGTTCTATTGCCAACATGATTAGCTAAGTTATAAAAAAAAGTATATTACAGAGTTAGGCTTTCACAATAACATTCCTGGAAACAGATTGTAATTTTGATGCGCATAGGAATCATGAGTGCATTCAGGTGCGTATGCCACGGCTAAGTTTATTCACAGTAGACAAACAGGCTCATTCTGTTCAGAATAACCCAGGGTATGACGTCATGTCATCTTGTAACTATACATCAAATATAGTGATCATAAATGTTGACACTGTATTTGACATGAGTTTTATAATAAGAACATTTGAAGTGCACATTTGGACTCATGGGTGTTTTGCTTGCTTGTATGACATCAAAGCAGTATTTATTATAGTCCTCAACGTCTCATCTTTCAAAATACATTTAGTCCTCTGAAGCGTAGAGCCTGTGGTCTGAAGTCATGTATAGCATGTTACTGTACAGCCACTGCGTACCAATTTAGGCGTTTATCAGTGCCATTTTCAACCTGTATACTTTAAAGGGCTACATACAAATTGTGCAACAATATTGCATTTTTAAAAGCCTGTTATATTAAATGAAGTGCCCAGGATAGAGAAAGAGAGAGTGAAAACAGTGGAGTGAGACAGAACGAGAGAGAAAGTGAATTGTGAGAAGAGAGAGAGTGAAAACAGTGGAGTGAGTCAGAGCGAAAGAGAGAGAGAGCTGTGAAGAGAGAGAAAGAGTGAAAATAGTGGAGTAAGAGAGAGAGAGAGAGAGAGAAAGAGAGAGAGAAAGAGAGAGAGAACTGTCCACAATGTTAATAGGAACAAAGATTTGTGTTCCTAGGTTAGGGCCCTTAATATGGAATACATTAAATAGAGTGGTTAGAATATATAAAGGGTAACAGTTTCTATGAAGTACATCCAGTCGTCTGAAAAAGTTTGGGCACCCCTCTGAGGCTGCATAATAATTTACTCTGTCGTCACAGAAAATGATCACAGTGGCATGCCATTCATTTTCTAATAAAAGCTGAGTAATGGGCTATTGTCCAGACAAAGATTTTTAGTGTAGCAATATTAAGTTGTATGAAATTAAATCAGATGTGAAAAATAGGCTATGCCTCAGCCCAATAGGGAATGTCCTCTTGGTGTAACGGTCAAGCTGTTGCTTTCTCCCGCGGTAGACCTGGTTCATATCCCGTCGGTTACATTAAGCAGTCTATTCTCTGAAAATAGTCCAGACAGCATGTACCCAACAGTGAGGTCAGTGGGATTGGAGAGAGTCCCCTCTCCCTCTCTCTGTCTCCTCCCGAGTATCATTTCTTACTCGGCAGGATCCGTCCACGTTTTCGGAGGGCTCCTGGCAAGCGGGGAGTCGCCGACCCGCGTTCAATGTGCCGGTCCGCTTAGCGAGTGCGTCCCGCACGCCCCCATGTCTTCTTTTTTTTCATTTTCATATTTTTGAAAAAATAATTTTTCATTTTTTTTTCTGCTTCAAAGTAGATTAAGTCAGCTTCTCCAACATTCCGTTTTTTTCTCTGCTTCAAAGTAGATTAAGTGAAGCTACACCTCCATTCAGAGCCTGCTGATCTTCACATATGTTGCTCTTTATATGCCCCCCAACCATAATCTGGAAATATATTAATTTCAGACTTCTGGACATAAAACTTACATATTGTGTAAACCACACACAGACATGTGAAATCCCTTAGCTAGATGAGCCTCAAACATCAGAGCAATGGCCTAGGCGACAACACCTTGGGTGGGCAATTGTCTTCCAAATGAATGTTCATATATAACACGCCATTCTCCAAATCAATATTTCTATATAACATGCCATTCTCCTTGCATTATGCTGTTGGGTCATGGAGGAGGGAGGTTGCAATGCTGGGAAAAACACCTCCACAGCAGATCAACACAGCATTGCAACATTTTTCGAATGAAAGTAACAGCGCCCTTGGGCACCCCTGTAGTTTATTTTTAGTCATTTAGCAGACACTCTTATCCAGAGTGACTTAATATATTTTTTGTGTAATTATTTTTTTCATACCTGCCCCCCAGTGGGAATCAAACCCTAAACCCTGGCATTGCAAATACCATGCTCTACAAACTGAGCCTCATCCCTGCCACAATTCAGACTACTTGACATAATTATAATTCCTATCTAAACCTAACGGCTTGTGAAACCCCCACACAGAGGTGTGAAATTCCTCAACTTGAGGAGCTTCAAACATCAGAACAATGGCCTGACAACACCTGAGACATTTTTTAGGAAGATGGCATCATCTGGTTCTATTGCCAACATGATTAGCTAAGTTATAAAAAAAAGTATATTACAGAGTTAGGCTTTCACAATAACATTCCTGGAAACAGATTGTAATTTTGATGCGCATAGGAATCATGAGTGCATTCAGGTGCGTATGCCACGGCTAAGTTTATTCACAGTAGACAAACAGGCTCATTCTGTTCAGAATAACCCAGGGTATGACGTCATGTCATCTTGTAACTATACATCAAATATAGTGATCATAAATGTTGACACTGTATTTGACATGAGTTTTATAATAAGAACATTTGAAGTGCACATTTGGACTCATGGGTGTTTTGCTTGCTTGTATGACATCAAAGCAGTATTTATTATAGTCCTCAACGTCTCATCTTTCAAAATACATTTAGTCCTCTGAAGCGTAGAGCCTGTGGTCTGAAGTCATGTATAGCATGTTACTGTACAGCCACTGCGTACCAATTTAGGCGTTTATCAGTGCCATTTTCAACCTGTATACTTTAAAGGGCTACATACAAATTGTGCAACAATATTGCATTTTTAAAAGCCTGTTATATTAAATGAAGTGCCCAGGATAGAGAAAGAGAGAGTGAAAACAGTGGAGTGAGACAGAACGAGAGAGAAAGTGAATTGTGAGAAGAGAGAGAGTGAAAACAGTGGAGTGAGTCAGAGCGAAAGAGAGAGAGAGCTGTGAAGAGAGAGAGAAAGAGAGAGAGAACTGTCCACAATGTTAATAGGAACAAAGATTTGTGTTCCTAGGTTAGGGCCCTTAATATGGAATACATTAAATAGAGTGGTTAGAATATATAAAGGGTAACAGTTTCTATGAAGTACATCCAGTCGTCTGAAAAAGTTTGGGCACCCCTCTGAGGCTGCATAATAATTTACTCTGTCGTCACAGAAAATGATCACAGTGGCATGCCATTCATTTTCTAATAAAAGCTGAGTAATGGGCTATTGTCCAGACAAAGATTTTTAGTGTAGCAATATTAAGTTGTATGAAATTAAATCAGATGTGAAAAATAGGCTATGCCTCAGCCCAATAGGGAATGTCCTCTTGGTGTAACGGTCAAGCTGTTGCTTTCTCCCGCGGTAGACCTGGTTCATATCCCGTCGGTTACATTAAGCAGTCTATTCTCTGAAAATAGTCCAGACAGCATGTACCCAACAGTGAGGTCAGTGGGATTGGAGAGAGTCCCCTCTCCCTCTCTCTGTCTCCTCCCGAGTATCATTTCTTACTCGGCAGGATCCGTCCACGTTTTCGGAGGGCTCCTGGCAAGCGGGGAGTCGCCGACCCGCGTTCAATGTGCCGGTCCGCTTAGCGAGTGCGTCCCGCACGCCCCCATGTCTTCTTTTTTTTCATTTTCATATTTTTGAAAAAATAATTTTTCATATTTTTTTTTCTGCTTCAAAGTAGATTAAGTCAGCTTCTCCAACATTACGGTTTTTTCTCTGCTTCAAAGTATATTAAGTGAAGCTTCACCTCCATTCAGGCAGTTATCACACCCCCCCACCCGGATTCGACCCCACTGGTCATTTAAAGACGTGTTTGGCTACGGGCACGTGGTAAGTTATGCGTTCACCTGGTAGTCGTCTTTTTTTTCATTTTCATATTTATGAAAAAATATATATATATATATTTTTTTGGTAGTCATTTAGCAGACACTCTTATCCAGAGCGACTTACAGTTAGTGATGCATATTTTCTTCATATTTTTTATTTTTTTTTATATATTTTTTTCTAGCTTTATAAAAAAACAAACAGAGGAGTGAGAGTGAGAGAGAGAGAGAGTTGTGAGGAGAGAGAAATAGTGAAAACAGTCGAGTGAGGCAGAGAGAGAGTTGTGAGGATAGAGAAAGAGAGAGTGAAAACAGTGGAGTGAGACAGAACGAGAGAGAAAGTGAATTGTGAGAAGAGAGAGAGTGAAAACAGTGGAGTGAGTCAGAGCGAAAGAGAGAGAGAGCTGTGAAGAGAGAGAAAGAGTGAAAACAGTGGAGTAAGAGAGAGAGAGAGAGAGAGAGAGAGAGAGAGAGAGAGAGAGAAAGAGAGAGAGAACTGTCCACAATGTTAATAGGAACAAAGGTTTGTGTTCCTAGGTTAGGGCCCTTAATATGGAATACATTAAATAGAGTGGTTAGAATATATAAAGGGTAAGAGTTTCTATGAAGTACATCCAGTCGTCTGAAAAAGTTTGGGCACCCCTCTGAGGCTGCATAATAATTTACTCTGTCGTCACAGAAAATGATCACAGTGGCATGCCATTCATTTTCTAATAAAAGCTGAGTAATGGGCTATTGTCCAGACAAAGATTTTTAGTGTAGCAATATTAAGTTGTATGAAATTAAATCAGATGTGAAAAATAGGCTATGCCTCAGCCCAATAGGGAATGTCCTCTTGGTGTAACGGTCAAGCTGTTGCTTTCTCCCGCGGTAGACCTGGTTCATATCCCGTCGGTTACATTAAGCAGTCTATTCTCTGAAAATAGTCCAGACAGCATGTACCCAACAGTGAGGTCAGTGGGATTGGAGAGAGTCCCCTCTCCCTCTCTCTGTCTCCTCCCGAGTATCATTTCTTACTCGGCAGGATCCGTCCACGTTTTCGGAGGGCTCCTGGCAAGCGGGGAGTCGCCGACCCGCGTTCAATGTGCCGGTCCGCTTAGCGAGTGCGTCCCGCACGCCCCCATGTCTTCTTTTTTTTCATTTTCATATTTTTGAAAAAATAATTTTTCATTTTTTTTTTCTGCTTCAAAGTAGATTAAGTCAGCTTCTCCAACATTACGGTTTTTTTTCTGCTTCAAAGTAGATTAAGTGAAGCTTCACCTCCATTCAGGCAGTTATCACACCCCCCCACCCGGATTCGACCCCACTGGTCATTTAAAGACGTGTTTGGCTACGCGCACGTGGTAAGTTATGCGTTCACCTGGTAGTCGTCTTTTTTTTCATTTTCATATTTATGAAAAAAATATATATATATATTTTTTTGGTAGTCATTTAGCAGACACTCTTATCCAGAGCGACTTACAGTTAGTGATGCATATTTTCTTCATATTTTTTATTTTTTTTTATATATTTTTTTCTAGCTTTATAAAAAAACAAACAGAGGAGTGAGAGTGAGAGAGAGAGAGAGAGAGAGTTGTGAGGAGAGAGAAATAGTGAAAACAGTCGAGTGAGGCAGAGAGAGAGTTGTGAGGATAGAGAAAGAGAGAGTGAAAACAGTGGAGTGAGACAGAACGAGAGAGAAAGTGAATTGTGAGAAGAGAGAGAGTGAAAACAGTGGAGTGAGTCAGAGCGAAAGAGAGAGAGAGCTGTGAAGAGAGAGAAAGAGTGAAAACAGTGGAGTAAGAGAGAGAAAGAGAGAGAGAGAGAGAGAGAGAGAAAGAGAGAGAGAGAGAACTGTCCACAATGTTAATAGGAACAAAGATTTGTGTTCCTAGGTTAGGGCCCTTAATATGGAATACATTAAATAGAGTGGTTAGAATATATAAAGGGTAACAGTTTCTATGAAGTACATCCAGTCGTCTGAAAAAGTTTGGGCACCCCTCTGAGGCTGCATAATAATTTACTCTGTCGTCACAGAAAATGATCACAGTGGCATGCCATTCATTTTCTAATAAAAGCTGAGTAATGGGCTATTGTCCAGACAAAGATTTTTAGTGTAGCAATATTAAGTTGTATGAAATTAAATCAGATGTGAAAAATAGGCTATGCCTCAGCCCAATAGGGAATGTCCTCTTGGTGTAACGGTCAAGCTGTTGCTTTCTCCCGCGGTAGACCTGGTTCATATCCCGTCGGTTACATTAAGCAGTCTATTCTCTGAAAATAGTCCAGACAGCATGTACCCAACAGTGAGGTCAGTGGGATTGGAGAGAGTCCCCTCTCCCTCTCTCTGTCTCCTCCCGAGTATCATTTCTTACTCGGCAGGATCCGTCCACGTTATCGGAGGGCTCCTGGCAAGCGGGGAGTCGCCGACCCACGTTCAATGTGCCGGTCCGCTTAGCGAGTGCGTCCCGCACGCCCCCATGTCTTCTTTTTTTTCATTTTCATATTTTTGAAAAAATAATTTTTCATTTTTTTTTTCTGCTTCAAAGTAGATTAAGTCAGCTTCTCCAACATTCCGTTTTTTTCTCTGCTTCAAAGTAGATTAAGTGAAGCTTCACCTCCATTCAGAGCCTGCTGATCTTCACATATGTTGCTCTTTATATGCCCCCCAACCATAATCTGGAAATATATTAATTTCAGACTTCTGGACATAAAACTTACATATTGTGTAAACCACACACAGACATGTGAAATCCCTTAGCTAGATGAGCCTCAAACATCAGAGCAATGGCCTAGGCGACAACACCTTGGGTGGGCAATTGTCTTCCAAATGAATGTTTATATATAACACACCATTCTCCAAATCAATATTTCTATATAACATGCCATTCTCCTTGCATTATGCTGTTGGGTCAGGGAGGAGGGAGGTTGCAATGCTGGGAAAAACACCTCCACAGCAGATCCACACAGCATTGCAACATTTTTCGAATGAAAGTAACAGCGCCCTTGGGCACCCCTGTAGTTTATTTTTAGTCATTTAGCAGACACTCTTATCCAGAGTGACTTAATATATTTTTTGTGTAATTATTTTTTTCATACCTGCCCCCCAGTGGGAATCAAACCCTAAACCCTGGCATTGCAAATACCATGCTCTACAAACTGAGCCTCCTCATCCCTGACACAATTCAGACTACTGGACATAATTATAATTCCTATCTAAACCTAACGGCTTGTGAAACCCCCACACAGAGGTGTGAAATTCCTCAACTTGAGGAGCTTCAAACATCAGAACAATGGCCTGACAACACCTGAGACATTTTTTAGGAAGATGGCATCATCTGGTTCTATTGCCAACATGATTAGCTAAGTTATAAAAAAGTATATTACAGAGTTAGGCTTTCACAATAACATTCCTGGAAACAGATTGTAATTTTGATGTGCATAGGAATCATGAGTGCATTCAGGTGCATATGCCACGGCTAAGTTTATTCACAGTAGACAAACAGGCTCATTCTGTTCAGAATAACCCAGGGTATGACGTCATGTCATCTTGTAACTATACATCAAATATAGTGATCATAAATGTTGACACTGTATTTGACATGAGTTTTATAATAAGAAAATTTGAAGTGCACATTTGGACTCATGGGTGTTTTGCTTGCTTGTATGACATCAAAGCAGTATTTATTATAGTCCTCAACGTCTCATCTTTCAAAATACATTTAGTCCTCTGAAGCGTAGAGCCTGTGGTCTGAAGTCATGTATAGCATGTTACTGTACAGCCACTGCGTACCAATTTAGGCGTTTATCAGTGCCATTTTCAACCTGTATACTTTAAAGGGCTACATACAAATTGTGCAACAAAATTGTATTTTTAAAAGCCTGTTATATTAAATGAAGTGCCCAGGATAGAGAAAGAGAGAGTGAAAACAGTGGAGTGAGACAGAACGAAGAGAGAGAGAGAGAGAGAGAGAGAGAAAGAGAGAGACAACTGTGAAGAGAGAGAAAGAGTGAAAACAGTGGAGTAAGAGAGAGAGAGAGAGAGAGAGAGAGAGAGAGAGAGAGAGAGAGAGAAAGAGAGAGAGAACTGTCCACAATGATAATAGGAACAAAGATTTGTGTTCCTAGGTTAGGGCCCTTAATATGGAATACATTAAATAGAGTGGTTAGAATATATAAAGGGTAACAGTTTCTATGAAGTACATCCAGTCGTCTGAAAAAGTTTGGGCACCCCTCTGAGGCTGCATAATAATTTACTCTGTCGTCACAGAAAATGATCACAGTGGCATGCCATTCATTTTCTAATAAAAGCTGAGTAATGGGCTATTGTCCAGACAAAGATTTTTAGTGTAGCAATATTAAGTTGTATGAAATTAAATCAGATGTGAAAATTAGGCTATGCCTCAGCCCAATAGGGAATGTCCTCTTGGTGTAACGGTCAAGCTGTTGCTTTCTCCCGCGGTAGACCTGGTTCATATCCCGTCGGTTACATTAAGCAGTCTATTCTCTGAAAATAGTCCAGACAGCATGTACCCAACAGTGAGGTCAGTGGGATTGGAGAGAGTCCCCTCTCCCTCTCTCTGTCTCCTCCCGAGTATCATTTCTTACTCGGCAGGATCCGTCCACGTTTTCGGAGGGCTCCTGGCAAGCGGGGAGTCGCCGACCCGCGTTCAATGTGCCGGTCCGCTTAGCGAGTGCGTCCCGCACGCCCCCATGTCTTCTTTTTTTTCTTTTTCATATTTTTGAAAAAATAATTTTTCATTTTTTTTTTTTGCTTCAAAGTAGATTAAGTCAGCTTCTCCAACATTCCGTTTTTTTCTCTGCTTCAAAGTAGATTAAGTGAAGCTTCACCTCCATCCAGAGCCTGCTGATCTTCACATATGTTGCTCTTTATATGCCCCCCAACCATAATCTGGAAATATATTAATTTCAGACTTCTGGACATAAAACGTACATATTGTGTAAACCACACACAGACATGTGAAATCCCTTAGCTAGATGAGCCTCAAACATCAGAGCAATGGCCTAGGCGACAACACCTTGGGTGGGCAATTGTCTTCCAAATGAATGTTCATATATAACACGCCATTCTCCAAATCAATATTTCTATATAACATGCCATTCTCCTTGCATTATGCTGTTGGGTCAGGGAGGAGGGAGGTTGCAATGCTGGGAAAAACACCTCCACAGCAGATCAACACAGCATTGCAACATTTTTCGAATGAAAGTAACAGCGCCCTTGTAGTTTATTTTTAGTCATTTAGCAGACACTCTTATCCAGAGTGACTTAATATATTTTTTGTGTAATTATTTTTTTCATACCTGCCCCCCAGTGGGAATCAAACCCTAAACCCTGGCATTGCAAATACCATGCTCTACAAACTGAGCCTCATCCCTGCCACAATTCAGACTACTGGACATAATTATAATTCCTATCTAAACCTAACGGCTTGTGAAACCCCCACACAGAGGTGTGAAATTCCTCAACTTGAGGAGCTTCAAACATCAGAACAATGGCCTGACAACACCTGAGACATTTTTTAGGAAGATGGCATCATCTGGTTCTATTGCCAACATGATTAGCTAAGTTATAAAAAAGTATATTACAGAGTTAGGCTTTCACAATAACATTCCTGGAAACAGATTGTAATTTTGATGCGCATAGGAATCATGAGTGCATTCAGGTGCGTATGCCACGGCTAAGTTTATTCACAGTAGACAAACAGGCTCATTGTGTTCAGAATAACCCAGGGTATGACGTCATGTCATCTTGTAACTATACATCAAATATAGTGATCATAAATGTTGACACTGTATTTGACATGAGTTTTATAATAAGAACATTTGAAGTGCACATTTGGACTCATGGGTGTTTTGCTTGCTTGTATGACATCAAAGCAGTATTTATTATAGTCCTCAACGTCTCATCTTTCAAAATACATTTAGTCCTCTGAAGCGTAGAGCCTGTGGTCTGAAGTCATGTATAGCATGTTACTGTACAGCCACTGCGTACCAATTTAGGCGTTTATCAGTGCCATTTTCAACCTGTATACTTTAAAGGGCTACATACAAATTGTGCAACAATATTGCATTTTTAAAAGCCTGTTATATTAAATGAAGTGCCCAGGATAGAGAAAGAGAGAGTGAAAACAGTGGAGTGAGACAGAACGAGAGAGAAAGTGAATTGTGAGAAGAGAGAGAGTGAAAACAGTGGAGTGAGTCAGAGCGAAAGAGAGAGAGAGCTGTGAAGAGAGAGAAAGAGTGAAAATAGTGGAGTAAGAGAGAGAGAGAGAGAGAGAAAGAGAGAGAGAAAGAGAGAGAGAACTGTCCACAATGTTAATAGGAACAAAGATTTGTGTTCCTAGGTTAGGGCCCTTAATATGGAATACATTAAATAGAGTGGTTAGAATATATAAAGGGTAACAGTTTCTATGAAGTACATCCAGTCGTCTGAAAAAGTTTGGGCACCCCTCTGAGGCTGCATAATAATTTACTCTGTCGTCACAGAAAATGATCACAGTGGCATGCCATTCATTTTCTAATAAAAGCTGAGTAATGGGCTATTGTCCAGACAAAGATTTTTAGTGTAGCAATATTAAGTTGTATGAAATTAAATCAGATGTGAAAAATAGGCTATGCCTCAGCCCAATAGGGAATGTCCTCTTGGTGTAACGGTCAAGCTGTTGCTTTCTCCCGCGGTAGACCTGGTTCATATCCCGTCGGTTACATTAAGCAGTCTATTCTCTGAAAATAGTCCAGACAGCATGTACCCAACAGTGAGGTCAGTGGGATTGGAGAGAGTCCCCTCTCCCTCTCTCTGTCTCCTCCCGAGTATCATTTCTTACTCGGCAGGATCCGTCCACGTTTTCGGAGGGCTCCTGGCAAGCGGGGAGTCGCCGACCCGCGTTCAATGTGCCGGTCCGCTTAGCGAGTGCGTCCCGCACGCCCCCATGTCTTTTTTTTTTCATTTTCATATTTTTGAAAAAATAATTTTTCATTTTTTTTTCTGCTTCAAAGTAGATTAAGTCAGCTTCTCCAACATTCCGTTTTTTTCTCTGCTTCAAAGTAGATTAAGTGAAGCTTCACCTCCATTCAGAGCCTGCTGATCTTCACATATGTTGCTCTTTATATGCCCCCCAACCATAATCTGGAAATATATTAATTTCAGACTTCTGGACATAAAACGTACATATTGTGTAAACCACACACAGACATGTGAAATCCCTTAGCTAGATGAGCCTCAAACATCAGAGCAATGGCCTAGGCGACAACACCTTGGGTGGGCAATTGTCTTCCAAATGAATGTTCATATATAACACGCCATTCTCCAAATCAATATTTCTATATAACATGCCATTCTCCTTGCATTATGCTGTTGGGTCAGGGAGGAGGGAGGTTGCAATGCTGGGAAAAACACCTCCACAGCAGATCAACACAGCATTGCAACATTTTTCGAATGAAAGTAACAGCGCCCTTGTAGTTTATTTTTAGTCATTTAGCAGACACTCTTATCCAGAGTGACTTAATATATTTTTTGTGTAATTATTTTTTTCATACCTGCCCCCCAGTGGGAATCAAACCCTAAACCCTGGCATTGCAAATACCATGCTCTACAAACTGAGCCTCATCCCTGCCACAATTCAGACTACTGGACATAATTATAATTCCTATCTAAACCTAACGGCTTGTGAAACCCCCACACAGAGGTGTGAAATTCCTCAACTTGAGGAGCTTCAAACATCAGAACAATGGCCTGACAACACCTGAGACATTTTTTAGGAAGATGGCATCATCTGGTTCTATTGCCAACATGATTAGCTAAGTTATAAAAAAGTATATTACAGAGTTAGGCTTTCACAATAACATTCCTGGAAACAGATTGTAATTTTGATGCGCATAGGAATCATGAGTGCATTCAGGTGCGTATGCCACGGCTAAGTTTATTCACAGTAGACAAACAGGCTCATTGTGTTCAGAATAACCCAGGGTATGACGTCATGTCATCTTGTAACTATACATCAAATATAGTGATCATAAATGTTGACACTGTATTTGACATGAGTTTTATAATAAGAACATTTGAAGTGCACATTTGGACTCATGGGTGTTTTGCTTGCTTGTATGACATCAAAGCAGTATTTATTATAGTCCTCAACGTCTCATCTTTCAAAATACATTTAGTCCTCTGAAGCGTAGAGCCTGTGGTCTGAAGTCATGTATAGCATGTTACTGTACAGCCACTGCGTACCAATTTAGGCGTTTATCAGTGCCATTTTCAACCTGTATACTTTAAAGGGCTACATACAAATTGTGCAACAATATTGCATTTTTAAAAGCCTGTTATATTAAATGAAGTGCCCAGGATAGAGAAAGAGAGAGTGAAAACAGTGGAGTGAGACAGAACGAGAGAGAAAGTGAATTGTGAGAAGAGAGAGAGTGAAAACAGTGGAGTGAGTCAGAGCGAAAGAGAGAGAGAGCTGTGAAGAGAGAGAAAGAGTGAAAACAGTGGAGTAAGAGAGAGAGAGAGAGAGAGAACTGTCCACAATGTTAATAGGAACAAAGATTTGTGTTCCTAGGTTAGGGCCCTTAATATGGAATACATTAAATAGAGTGGTTAGAATATATAAAGGGTAACAGTTTCTATGAAGTACATCCAGTCGTCTGAAAAAGTTTGGGCACCCCTCTGAGGCTGCATAATAATTTACTCTGTCGTCACAGAAAATGATCACAGTGGCATGCCATTCATTTTCTAATAAAAGCTGAGCAATGGGCTATTGTCCAGACAAAGATTTTTAGTGTAGCAATATTAAGTTGTATGAAATTAAATCAGATGTGAAAAATAGGCTATGCCTCAGCCCAATAGGGAATGTCCTCTTGGTGTAACGGTCAAGCTGTTGCTTTCTCCCGCGGTAGACCTGGTTCATATCCCGTCGGTTACATTAAGCAGTCTATTCTCTGAAAATAGTCCAGACAGCATGTACCCAACAGTGAGGTCAGTGGGATTGGAGAGAGTCCCCTCTCCCTCTCTCTGTCTCTTCCCGAGTATCATTTCTTACTCGGCAGGATCCGTCCACGTTATCGGAGGGCTCCTGGCAAGCAGGGAGTCGCCGACCCGCGTTCAATGTGCCGGTCCGCTTAGCGAGTGGGTCCCGCACGCCCCCATGTCTTCTTTTTTTTCTTTTTCATATTTTAGAAAAAATATTTTTTCCTTTTTTTTTTCTGCTTCAAAGTAGATTAAGTCAGCTTCTCAAACATTCCGGGTTTTTTTCTGCTTCAAAGTAGATTAAGTGAAGCTTCACCTCCATTCAGAGCCTGCTGATCTTCACATATGTTGCTCTTTATATGCCCCCCAACCATAATCTGGAAATATATTAATTTCAGACTTCTGGACATAAAACTTACATATTGTGTAAACCACACACAGACATGTGAAATCCCTTAGCTAGATGAGCCTCAAACATCAGAGCAATGGCCTAGGCGACAACACCTTGGGTGGGCAATTGTCTTCCAAATGAATGTTCATATATAACACGCCATTCTCCAAATCAATATTTCTATATAACGTGCCATTCTCCTTGCATTATGCTGTTGGGTCAGGGAGGAGGGAGGTTGCAATGCTGGGAAAAACACCTCCACAGCAGATCAACACAGCATTGCAACATTTTTCGAATGAAAGTAACAGCGCCCTTGGGCACCCCTGTAGTTTATTTTTAGTCATTTAGCAGACACTCTTATCCAGAGTGACTTAATATATTTTTTGTGTAATTATTTTTTTCATACCTGCCCCCCAGTGGGAATCAAACCCTAAACCCTGGCATTGCAAATACCATGCTCTACAAACTGAGCCTCATCCCTGCCACAATTCAGACTACTTGACATAATTATAATTCCTATCTAAACCTAACGGCTTGTGAAACCCCCACACAGAGGTGTGAAATTCCTCAACTTGAGGAGCTTCAAACATCAGAACAATGGCCTGACAACACCTGAGACATTTTTTAGGAAGATGGCATCATCTGGTTCTATTGCCAACATGATTAGCTAAGTTATAAAAAAAAGTATATTACAGAGTTAGGCTTTCACAATAACATTCCTGGAAACAGATTGTAATTTTGATGCGCATAGGAATCATGAGTGCATTCAGGTGCGTATGCCACGGCTAAGTTTATTCACAGTAGACAAACAGGCTCATTCTGTTCAGAATAACCCAGGGTATGACGTCATGTCATCTTGTAACTATACATCAAATATAGTGATCATAAATGTTGACACTGTATTTGACATGAGTTTTATAATAAGAACATTTGAAGTGCACATTTGGACTCATGGGTGTTTTGCTTGCTTGTATGACATCAAAGCAGTATTTATTATAGTCCTCAACGTCTCATCTTTCAAAATACATTTAGTCCTCTGAAGCGAAGAGCCTGTGGTCTGAAGTCATGTATAGCATGTTACTGTACAGCCACTGCGTACCAATTTAATTTAGGCGTTTATCAGTGCCATTTTCAACCTGTATACTTTAAAGGGCTACATACAAATTGTGCAACAATATTGCATTTTTAAAAGCCTGTTATATTAAATGAAGTGCCCAGGATAGAGAAAGAGAGAGTGAAAACAGTGGAGTGAGACAGAACGAGAGAGAAAGTGAATTGTGAGAAGAGAGAGAGTGAAAACAGTGGAGTGAGTCAGAGCGAAAGAGAGAGAGAGCTGTGAAGAGAGAGAAAGAGTGAAAACAGTGGAGTAAGAGAGAGAGAGAGAGAGAGAGAGAGAGAGAAAGAGAGAGAGAACTGTCCACAATGTTAATAGGAACAAAGATTTGTGTTCCTAGGTTAGGGCCCTTAATATGGAATACATTAAATAGAGTGGTTAGAATATATAAAGGGTAACAGTTTCTATGAAGTACATCCAGTCGTCTGAAAAAGTTTGGGCACCCCTCTGAGGCTGCATAATAATTTACTCTGTCGTCACAGAAAATGATCCCAGTGGCATGCCATTCATTTTCTAATAAAAGCTGAGTAATGGGCTATTGTCCAGACAAAGATTTTTAGTGTAGCAATATTAAGTTGTATGAAATTAAATCAGATGTGAAAAATAGGCTATGCCTCAGCCCAATAGGGAATGTCCTCTTGGTGTAACGGTCAAGCTGTTGCTTTCTCCCGCGGTAGACCTGGTTCATATCCCGTCGGTTACATTAAGCAGTCTATTCTCTGAAAATAGTCCAGACAGCATGTACCCAACAGTGAGGTCAGTGGGATTGGAGAGAGTCCCCTCTCCCTCTCTCTGTCTCCTCCCGAGTATCATTTCTTACTCGGCAGGATCCGTCCACGTTATCGGAGGGCTCCTGGCAAGCGGGGAGTCGCCGACCCGCGTTCAATGTGCCGGTCCGCTTAGCGAGTGCGTCCCGCACGCCCCCATGTCTTCTTTTTTTTCATTTTCATATTTTTGAAAAAATACTTTTTCATATATTTTTTTCTGCTTCAAAGTAGATTAAGTGAAGCTTCACCTCCATTCAGGCAGTTATCACACCCCCCCACCCGGATTCGACCCCACTGGTCATTTAAAGACGTGTTTGGCTAAGGGCACATGGTAAGTTATGCGTTCACCTGGTAGTCGTCTTTTTTTTCATTTTCATATTTATGAAAAAATATATATATATATTTTTTTGGTAGTCATTTAGCAGACACTCTTATCCAGAGCGACTTACAGTTAGTGATGCATATTTTCTTCATATTTTTTATTTTTTTAATATATTTTTTTCTAGCTTTATAAAAAAATAAACGGATAAAAACCTGGTTTTCTAATATGTACGGGTTCATGAGGATTGCCTAATCACACATGTGACATTTTGGAAGGATGTGACCTTTTTAACCCTTCGAAATAGCACCTATGACCACAATGTAAGGCACTTCCGGTTGTCACAGGAAGCTGTAATTAAATACATATCCTCATTGGGACAAGCTCTTACAGAATCCTGAGTTTCAGGTCAATCCGTGAAAAACTAAACTTTTTACAGAGGGTTGAATGTAGCGTTTTCACTATCTGCTGGTGGATATATCTAAACCATGTTTAGGGTCAATCTTCCCACTTCCGGTTGCTCCAGGAAGCTTAAACTCAACACAGGTAATCCTTATAGTGGCCTGATGGGTTGACAAAGAAGACAGTTTGATATGGCAATATAAACCCACATAGGCATCAAGTTGAAGTTAGGGCAGCAGGCAATGTATTTCTATGGAAAAGAGTTCACGGTCAACTGTTTGAATAAATGCACCCTGTTTTCACTGTTAAGGATTAATTCCACATGGTCATGGGTAGGCTTGCAAAGATCGGGAGAACCTTAGGAGCGTTCCTGTGGTTGAAATGTTTTTCTATCCTTACCGGATCTAATGCTCTCACCCAAAAGAACCTCAAATTTAAGACCAGGCTTCATTTTGGGCCTTGTCCTGAGACCTTTCTGGATGTCTATATTTTAGCCCAAAAAACGTCAGAGCCTGCTGATCTTCACATATGTTTCTCTTTATATGCCCCCCAACCATAATCTGGAAATATATTAATTTCAGACTTCTGGACATAAAACTTACATATTGTGTAAACCACACACAGACATGTGAAATCCCTTAGCTAGATGAGCCTCAAACATCAGAGCAATGGCCTAGGCGACAACACCTTGGGTGGGCAATTGTCTTCCAAATGAATGTTCATATATAACACGCCATTCTCCAAATCAATATTTCTATATAACATGCCATTCTCCTTGCATTATGCTGTTGGGTCAGGGAGGAGGGAGGTTGCAATGCTGGGAAAAACACCTCCACAGCAGATCAACACAGCATTGCAACATTTTTCGAATGAAAGTAACAGCGCCCTTGGGCACCCCTGTAGTTTATTTTTAGTCATTTAGCAGACACTCTTATCCAGAGTGACTTAATATATTTTTTGTGTAATTATTTTTTTCATACCTGCCCCCCAGTGGGAATCAAACCCTAAACCCTGGCATTGCAAATACCATGCTCTACAAACTGAGCCTCCTCATCCCTGCCACAATTCAGACTACTGGACATAATTATAATTCCTATCTAAACCTAACGGCTTGTGAGACCCCCACACAGAGGTGTGAAATTCCTCAACTTGAGGAGCTTCAAACATCAGAACAATGGCCTGACAACACCTGAGACATTTTTTAGGAAGATGGCATCATCTGGTTCTATTGCCAACATGATTAGCTAAGTTATAAAAAAGTATATTACAGAGTTAGGCTTTCACAATAACATTCCTGGAAACAGATTGTAATTTTGATGCGCATAGGAATCATGAGTGCATTCAGGTGCGTATGCCACGGCTAAGTTTATTCACAGTAGACAAACAGGCTCATTCTGTTCAGAATAACCCAGGGTATGACGTCATGTCATCTTGTAACTATACATCAAATATAGTGATCATAAATGTTGACACTGTATTTGACATGAGTTTTATAATAAGAAAATGTGAAGTGCACATTTGGACTCATGGGTGTTTTGCTTGCTTGTATGACATCAAAGCAGTATTTATTATAGTCCTCAACGTCTCATCTTTCAAAATACATTTAGTCCTCTGAAGCGTAGAGCCTGTGGTCTGAAGTCATGTATAGCATGTTACTGTACAGCCACTGCGTACCAATTTAGGCGTTTATCAGTGCCATTTTCAACCTGTATACTTTAAAGGGCTACATACAAATTGTGCAACAATATTGCATTTTTAAAAGCCTGTTATATTAAATGAAGTGCCCTTTAATATAGACCACATGTAAAATTCAATAAATCAGATTGTCGAGTGAGGCAGAGAGAGAGTTGTGAGGATAGAGAAAGAGAGAGTGAAAACAGTGGAGTGAGACAGAACGAGAGAGAAAGTGAATTGTGAGAAGATCTCCACCCTATTCCCAATGTAGTGCACTACTTTAGATCTGATCAGAAGTAGCCTAGTGCACTACGTAGGGAACAGGGTGTCATTTGGGCCAGAGTCAGTAACTCCCCTGGGTATGAATTGTCTCTCTATCTTATCTGTCTATGCTTGGTTGACCTAGCAACTGGGTCTGTTTTAATGTCCAGACAGCATGTACCCAACAGTGAGGTCAGTGGGATTGGAGAGAGTCCCCTCTCCCTCTCTCTGTCTCCTCCCGAGTATCATTTCTTACTCGGCAAGATCCGTCCACGTTATCGGAGGGCTCCTGGCAAGCGGGGAGTCGCCGACCCGCGTTCAATGTGCCGGTCCGCTTAGCGAGTGCGTCCCGCACGCCCCCATGTCTTCTTTTTTTTCATTTTCATATTTGAGAAAAAATACTTTTTCATATTTTTTTTTCTTTATAGTCCTCAACGTCTCATCTTTCAAAATACATTTAGTCCTCTGAAGCGTAGAGCCTGTGGTCTGAAGTCATGTATAGCATGTTACTGTACAGCCACTGCGTACCAATTTAGGCGTTTATCAGTGCCATTTTCAACCTGTATACTTTAAAGGGCTACATACAAATTGTGCAACAATATTGCATT